>NC_135803.1:145721619-146021619 GCF_964213995.1 Mustelus asterias | reverse complement strand
TGCACTAACAACAATCCCATCCAGGCCCTCTCCCCATCACCCCACATATTTATCCTGCTAATCCCCCTGACACTAAGGGGCAATTTAGCACGGCCAATCAATGTAACCCGCACGTCTTTGGGCTGTAGGAGGAAATCGGAACACTTGGAGGAAGCCCAGGCAGACACGGGGAGAATGTTCAAACTCCACACAGTCACGTGAGGCCGGAATTGAATTCGAGTTCCTGGCGCTGTGAGGCAGCAGTGCTAACCACTATGCCACCATTCCGCCCTGAGCAATAACCCAATGACTGTTCACTCCAAGGGGGCATTAAAGCTGGGAGGGGGTAATTAGGGGTATGATGGAATACCAGGTACATTACTCGACTAATAATCCAGAGGTTTTGGACTAATAAACCGGCGATGGGAAATCAAATCCCACTATGTCATCTGGAGAATTTAAATTCATTTAGTTGCAAATCTGGAGTTAGAATCTAATCTCAGTAATTACGGCCACATTGTCATTTAAAAAAAACAATCTGGTTCACTCATGCACTACAAGGAAAGAAATCTTACCCAGTTGAGCACCCTTGTGATTCCAGACCCACAGCTATGTGACCAACTTGCAATTGGGTTGTGAAATAGACTAGCAAGCCATTCCGTTGACAGGAAGGCAGCTCCCCACCCTTCTCAAGGGCTATTAGAGATTGGCAATAATTGCTGGCCTTGCCAGTGACACCCACTTCAGTGAAAAAATAAATAAAGGATGATGTAGCATGATAGCTAGCTCGAGTGCTAGCTGGTAATGGCAGCTAAAAGGGGGCTATAGGCCGGAGTGCTTCTGTCTGAAGGGGCATTGGAGCTCAAAGTGATGCTGTCTGTAGGGACACTATAATTGGGAGTAGTCTCTCTGAAGAGGCACTATGATAGGAGGTGGTGCTATCTGAAGCGGAACTGTAATTGGGAGTGGCACTATCTATTATTAGATTGGGAGATCTCAAGAGGCACTTGAGTTTGAAGTGATGCTATCTGTAGGGGATCTATAATTGAGAGCAGCCAACATGCTGGCTAACTGCTCTTTACTCTGCTAGATCCATCCTGTTTCATAGCTTAGCAAGGCTAACCATTATTATTAACTTGTGAGATTTACTGCCATTTTCTCGCTCATTGGGAACTTAGAATTTAGAATCCTGTGTCCAACATGCATTTTTTCATTGGGGATTTCAGATCAGGATGTTTTTAGGACTGTTCAAAGAGAGTTAGATCCAGACACTCTCCCTGACGCTGTGGTCATGGGAATTGTTAACAGCACCACCGCACGCTTGCCTACTGTCTTGTCTGAGATGTTGAGTCAACTTGCTCTGGTTGTTGTTGTCTCTGTTCTGACAGGACAGGGACCCAGGCCGATGGGTAAATCCCTATTTCGGGAGTTGATGATCGGTATGTCAGTGAATCCGACCTCCAGCAGGGACCTGACCCATTACACCACAAGATCACCCTGGACAACCACTTAATAAAGATATTTTCCAGTTAAAATAAAAGTGGAATAATTTTAATGGTTAGTGCTCCCCGCCAGGATGAAGCCATGTTTGAATGCCATGTTTTTCAAGATGGTGCGATGAATATACATGAGGCAGGCTCGAATGTATCTGTCACTTACACTGTGGGTTATTTTCTCCCCTGCCTGCTCTCCAGATTAAAGTAGATGAACGCATCCTCAAGACAGACCAAGGTCTTCTCCTTCGATCCCTGCAGATGACAGACGCTGGCATGTATCAGTGCACCTCCACGGAGAACAACTTCAAGCACGCGCTGGCCCGGGTGCACCTCCGAGTCCTGAACAACGAAACGGTCAACATGGTGCTTTCACAAGGGGGGCTGTCGCCGGGCGTGGCCAACTTGCAGGCGGGCAGCCCGGGCACCTCCAGGACCCCGAAACCCGAGTACAAGGACCTGCTGCAGCTGTTGAGCCAACCGGAAATGGGGCTCATCAACCAGTACTGCGAGGATTACTGGCAGCGCCCCGCCAACATTCTCAAAGAAAACTTAAACAAGCAGCTCAAAGTCAAGCCTATCAGGGAACAGAAAAAGCCACGAAACCGCCGAAATCACCACTCATCCCCTCTCCAGCAGACATGAAGCTCTGAGAGAATAGAATTTCTTTAATATAAAGTATAACTTCCCTTACAACAGACAGTATTTATTGTAGGCTGTATATAGTATGATAATTCAACTTCCTTGTACTTACAACCAAGTCCCCATGACATTATGTATGATATATAGGTACTTAAAGAGGAACAGTATTCCCCTGAATTGCTGCATTACCTTCAGGGTTGTAAAGGACGGTGTGTGTACACTTTAGCAATGCGTCTCTCAGTTAATGCTCCCTCCTGTGCTTCAAGGTAGAGACAACCAGTGAACGGCTATTATGGGGATGAAAGTCCACGGTCCGATTAAGCAATGGGATGGTTATGTGATGTTGGAGGACATTCCATATTATAACAATGATGGGTGGGTGCCCACGTCACTAAGCACACATCTAGGACATCTTGCGCCCTGGAAATGACAGTTCCGAAATTCTTCGAAGGTCGATAAAAGAATCCACCCTGTTTCAGAAATTTGTCCAGATCATGTATCAATCCTGGATTCCCAAAGGTGGACTCCGCATCTGCCTTTTGGGCAAGGCAATAGGACATCCAAGCCCAACCTTCAGCAGCATCACTGCCACAGGGGAGGCGATGGCCTAGTGGTATTATCGCTACACTATTAACCCAGAAACTCAGCTAATGTTCTGGGGACCTGGGTTCAAATCCCGCCACAGCAGCTGGTGGAATTCGAATTCAATAAAATATATCCGGAATTAAGAATCTACTGATGACCGTGAAACCATTGTCGATTGTTGGAAAAACCCATCTGGTTCACTAATGTCCTTTAGGGAAGGAAATCTATCGTCCTTACCCGGTCTGGCTGACATGCGACTCCAGAGCCACAGCAATGTGGTTGACTCTCAACTGCCCTCGGGCAACTAGGGATGGGCAATAAATGCTGGTCAGCCAGCAATGCCCATGTCCCACGAACGAATAAAAAAAACTTCCCCTCCTCCCCCTCTCCTGCTATCACCACTTACTCCAATCTCCATTCCTATGTCACTGCCTTTTTGGGGTTAGACAGAGAATGCCACCCATGCAGGTGGGGATGCCTCAATTGCTCCCAGGGATTTTACAGCTCTCTGCCCCATGCCCACTAGAGTTCCAGCAAGAACGCAATGGGCCTTAATGCATAGAGCTAAACCCATTGTCTTCTTGAGGACACAAGGCTTTGTTCCAGTGGCTAAACTAATGGGAGATGATTTGCCATAGCCAGAGCTCCCATAAGAGGGGAAAGGTGTTCAGTTGCAAAATGTTTGTTCTTGGGCTGAATAAAGGGCACAGTTTACTTTCATGGTAGAATCCTAGCAGTGCAGAAGGAAGTCATTTGGCGCATCGAGTCTGCACCAACAACAATCCCACCCAGACTCTATCCCCGTATCCCCATGTATTTACCCTGCTAGCTCCCATGACACAAAGGGACAATTTAGAAAAAACATAGAATCCCTACAGTGCAGAAGGAGGCCATTCGGCCCATCGAGCCTGCACCACCAACAATCCCACCCAGGGTCTATCCCCATAGCCCCACATATTTACCCGCCTAGCCCCCTTGACACTAAGGGACAATTTAGTAAAAACGTAGAAATCCTACAGTGCAGAAGGAGGCCATTCAGTCCATTGAGCCTGCAACGACAACATTCCCATCCTACCCACATGCATTTTACCCTGTTTGACCCCTGACACTAAGGGGTAATTTAGCACGGCTGAGTAACCTAACCTGCACATCTTTGGAGTGTGGGAGGAAACCGGAGCACCCGGAGGAAGCCTACGTGGACGCGGGGAGAACATGCAAACTCTACACAATCACCCGAGGCCAGAATCAAACCCGGGTGGCTGGCGCTCTGAGGCAGCGGTGCTAACCACTGTGCCACCATGCCACTCATTTTAGAGCATTTCAGTGGGGCGTGAATGCCATTCACTGCACTCGGTTGCTCAGTCGCGTCACTGAATTACACCTTTGTCTGATCACTTTCCTGACTCTATCCTCTTAAGTGACAACTCCCTTCACCAAACATGGGATGCGACACTGTAAACATAACCCAACCAAATTGTAGGAGATACCTGAGGGACGGCACCAGTACTACATCTCAATTCAGGTGAATAGGGATCTCCTTTAACAATTATTCAGTCTCATCTGTAGATTTCTTTTTAAAACTCGCATTGTATTTTATATTAGAATGCATTAATCGTTAACGATGGTCTACACCACAGACTGCTCTTTGCTTTAACTTTTATCCTCATAAATTAAATAGCTTTGGAAGAAAAAGGTTGTATAATTTGTTAAAGTCGTGTTTTTTTTTTAAAAAACTTTTTTGTTGTTGTTGCTGTTACTTTTATTAAAAGAATATTAAAAAAAAAATCTAAATTGTGTGCTGGAAAGTGTGCAAAAATAATTCCTTCTGACGGTGCATTGCTCCAGTAATGGTATATAATATATTCTGTGATGTCACTTAACTTGGCTTCTAATTTTTGTTGTTTTTTTTTAAAGGAAGCAAGTTTATTTTTAATAACTTTATTAAACTTGGCTCAAATGTCAGTGAACATATATTCTGTTATATGTAAATAATTGTAAATCTAAATAAGAAAAGTTCTTGCGTGTATCTGTCATTCATGTTTTGTGCAGCTGACACACACCACGACACGGTTACTGGAGTGTAAGAACACAGGGATCCTGTGGATGAAATCAAACCAAATAAACACTGGCTCATCTCTTTAATGTAGATTGTGTCTGAGGACTCCAATTATTGTATCTTAAAACAGGTGAGTTGGCCACATCGAAACATAGGGCGGGATTTTCCGACCTCGCTCGCCCCGAAACCGGAAAATCCTGCCCGAGGTCAACGGACCTTTCCATGGTCTGCCACCCGCCGGCTCCAATTCCCGTGGCGGGAGGGCCGGTCAAATTTGCCCCATTGAAACTAGAAGCCGGAGTAGGCCATTCAGCCCTTCGAGCCTGCTCCGCCGTTCATTATGACCATGGGTGATCATCAAATTCAATACCCTGATCCCCTCTTCCCCCCATGATCCCTTTAGCCCCAAGAGCTACATGCAATTTCTTATTGAAATCACACAATGTTTTGGACTCAACTGCTTTCTGGTTGTGAATTCCACACATTCACCATCCTCTGGGTGAAGAAATTTCTCCTCACCTCAGTTCTAAAAGGTTACCCCTTATGCTCTAGCTCTGGATTCCCCCACCATCGAGGACATTCGTTCATGAACCACGAGTGTTTCTTACCAAAACGTCCAGTAGCGAGAGCAATCTCCTCTCGACTGTCTCCACACTTTAGCACAAGAGCAATTTCAACTACAGTACGGTTCCACCCAAGTAGCCATTTGTCACACATCCAGGCAGAATTATGCAGCTTTATGACTACGGGCAGAGTCACATTCGAAGGCCCTGACAATCCGATATTGGTGCGCTCATGTACAGGAAGAAAGCCATTGACATCCTTGTTCCCCAAAGAGGGGTGGCTGCACTGTTCCTGGAGGCACTGCGAGACCAGGTCAATTAGAAAAGGCAGTTGACTTTCCTTTTTCCCCCTCATCCGGGTGGAGAGATTCGGGGCAAATTTCCCATTGCACCCGTCACGGGAATCAGAGCGGGCGAGGGGCGGACCATGGAAAGGACCGTTGACTTTGGGCAGGATTTTCCGGTTTCAGGAGCCGGAAAATCCCACCCTCGGAGTTAACTTCCAACCATAATTCTGGCTGCAACTTCCAATATTGCAGGAAGAGTTGACCATTTCTCTCTGCCCTCTTTCCAACACTCATACGATCACCTTTCAATCACCTTTCAAAGGGAATAGAAAGAGATGATGCACAAGTTGTAAGGATGTTATGACCAATTTTAACCCCTCCCAGAATCCTCTAAGATCAGAAGATTCAGTACATTTATTATCCAATCTGATAACATACTGACCTGTTGTGTACCACAACCCCAACATGCAGTTGCCAGTGGTTAACTAACAGTGGGGAAATTCTGAAAGAATACTTTAGGTGCTGCACAGATCTGAACGAGAGATCAAAGGAAATAGGATCGAGAGTATGCCGCTCAGACCCTTAAGCCTGACCCCATTTAATAAGATCATGGCTGATCTCCATGTGGTCTTAACTCCATTTTCCTGCCTGCCCCACATACCCTTTGACTCCATTGTTCATCAAAAATCTAACTCATCCCTGAATATATTCAATGACCCAGCCTCCACTGTTCTCTGGAGAACACAATTCCAAAGGGTGGCATGGTGGCACAGTGGTTAGCATGACTGCCTCACAGCGCCAGGGACCTGAGTTCGATTCCCGGCTCGGGTCACTGTCTGTGCAGAATCTATACATTCTCCCCGTCGGTTTCCTCCGGGTACTCTGGTTTCCTCCCACAGTCCGAAAGACATGTTGGTTATGTTCATTGGCCATGCCAAATTCTCTATCAGTGTATCCGAACAGGCGCTGGAGTGTGGTGAATAGGGAATTTTCACAGTTACTTCATTGCAGTGTTAATGTAAGCCTACTTGTGGCACTAATAAATAAACTTTAAAAAAGGCTAATGACCCTCTAGTGGAAGAAATTCCTCCTCATCTCTGAATTAAATGGGAGACTCCTGAATCCCCAGTTCTAGGTTCTCCCATGAGGGGAATTATTGTCTCAGTATTGACCCAGTCAAGTCCCTTGTTTTAGTAGATCCGCCTCTCATTCTTCTAAACTCCAATGAGTATAGACCCAAATTGCTCAACCTTTCCTCATGAGATGGTCCCTTCACCTTAGGAATCAGCATAGTGAACTCTCTCTGAACTGTTTCCAATGCAAGCAGATCCCTCCTTCTGAGACCAAAACTGTATATGTTGTTCTAGGTACTTTCTCACCAATGCCCTGAACAGTTGGGAGAAAGACCTCCCTTCATTTATACTCCATCCCCTTTGCAATAAAGACTAACATACTTGCTGGGTGGAATCTTACCATCCCGTCCACTACAATTCCCGTGACAGGGACCATGCAAAGGTCCAGTGACCATGGACAGGATTTTCTATCCTTGGGATGAGTGCGGCCGGAAGAACGCCCAATTTCTCCATACCGCAGCATTCTGTAATCTCTTTCAATTTAAATAATACTCCACTTTTCTATTGTTCCTGCAATAGTGGACAGCTCACACGTTCTTATCTTACGCTCCATCTTTCAAATCTGTATCCAGTACCAAATGGAACACAGCACACACAGTGAGATCAGCAAACCTGGAAAACAACACTAACCCAGTTGGTCAATTTTGCAGAAGACCTGCATACAAATTAGCAGTCGGCCATTTGAGACTGCACTGCCATTAAATAAGATCATGGCTGATCTTAGATACCCTACAGCGCAGAAAGAGGCCATTTGGCCCATCGAGTCTGCACCGACCACAATCCCACCCAGGCCCTATCCCCATATCACTACATATTTACCCACTAATCCCTCTAACTACACATCTCAGGACAGTAAGGGGCAATTTTAGCATGGCCAATCAACCTAACCCGCACATCTTTGGACTGTGGGAGGAAACCGGAGCACCCGGAGGAAACCCACGCAGACACGGGGAGAATGTGCAAACTCCACACAGACAGTGACCCAAGCCGGGAATCGAACTCAGGTCTCTGGAGCTGTAAAGCAGCAGTGCTAACCACTGTGCTACTGTGCTTGTAAGTCGGAATGTCCATTGTTCATGGAAACACCGACCAGTAGCACAATCGACCCAGCAATTGCTAGTTCCAGAAAGGATCATCGCTGGGGCGCACTGCCCAGCACACAAAGCAAAACTTCTCGTCCACTCTCAACAAGTAGATCATCGTACCCAGCTTCACCAACAAGGGGACAAATTGAAACAAGGCGAGTCACTGGATCCTCAACATCTGGATCACTGAAAGCTGGGCTCACACTCATGATTCCCCATAGTGCTAAGGCCCCAACTTAGGCCCATGAATGGAGGTCAAATTCTCTCCCACAGTCCAAAGATGTGCGGGTTAGGTGGATTGGCCATGCTAAATTGCCCCTCAGTGTCAGGGAGACTAGCTGGGTGATAGGTGGGGTTACAGGAATAGGACCTGGGTGGGATTGTTGTTGGTGCAGGTCGATGGGCCAAATGGCCTCCTTCTGCACTGGAGGGATTCAATGTTCCACCCGCCACGGGAATCATAGTGGGCAAAGGATGGACCATAGAAAGGTCCGTTGACCTCGGGTGGGATTTTCTGGCCGCGCTCGCCCCGAAACCGGAAAACCCGCCCGATGATTCCATGAGGGCGGAGAAGGAATGGAGTGCATACATTCCATCTGCTCCCAAATACTTGGAAGCTGATTTCTGAGTTTAGCAAAGGAACAAGAGTGAGTCTACATCCCATCCTTTGCTTGGAGAGACCCAACTCAAGCAAATGAACCAAGGTCACACAGGGCAACTCAATGAAGTCTTCAGATTCATAATGAAACCATCACTGAAAGAAACCCATCATGAATTATTCATCCAGAACTCCAGTATGATAGTGTAAGTTAGACTGCTTCAGAACAAAAGTATGTAGTGTCAATGCAATGATTCCAGTTGAACTGGCAGCTAATTCAATACCTGTGGCATGCATTCCACTCCAGTTACTCATTCTATGCATTATACCTTGTATGGAGCATTTCAAGCCAAATGGTCTTAAATATGAGCCTTCATTATGTTCTGAAATAGGACAAGGTATTGAAAGATATTTGAGACGGTAGACTCACATGTAGAATATCAATGGATGTGGAATTTGCAACAAAAAAATTCAATGACATGTTTTGACAGCAGAAAAGAAAAGTAAACTGTTTCAGAGAGGCACTAAATCGACACTGCCAAAAAAAAATGCTGACAACATCGCAAAGCCAACAATCAACTTCTGGCAACTCAATCCCTGCCCTAGTATTAATACACTGACTAAGGGGCATTGCCCTGCTCCAGGTGGGACACAGGGAAATGCCATTTGGGATGAGCACTCAAACATATGAACTATCCAACAGATATCAGGCTGGAAAATGAGTATAAAGCAAGAGTAATAGGGATAGTCACATCAAAATTCCACTCAAGGTTGTCTGCTAAACTTTTCTAACTGAGCAAACAGGGGGAAGGGCCAAATGCAGAAGACCACTGAGACTGCAAGAAGTAGGAGGGAAATTAGGGTAGAAGTGGAGAGATTCTTTCCACTTAGAAAGGAAACTAGAACTAGAGGGCACAGCCTCAAAATAAAGGGGGGTCAGTTTAGGACAGAGTTGAGGAGGAACTTCTTCTCTCAGAGGGTGGTGAATCTCTGGAATTCTCTGCCCACTAAAGTGGTGGAGGCTTCCTCGTTGAACATGTTTAAGTCACGGATAGATGGATTTCTGATCGGTAAGGGAATTAAGGGTTATGGGGAGCAGGCGGGTAAGTGGAACTGAGTCACTTCAGATCAGTCATGATCTTACTGAATGGCGGGGCAGGCTCGAGGGGCTAGATGGCCTACTCCTGCTCCTATTTCTTATGTTCTTATGTTCTAAATTGAGGTAAATCAGGAAGCCAAGATCATGAGAGCATTCGTCAACCCCCAACCTCACTTCTGCTCTGTCGATGGTCGATGGTGAATGCGGGCTCACTTTTAACATTTAAGAAAAACTTGGACAGGTACATGGATGAGGGGGGTGTGGAGGGATATGGTCCAGGTGCAGGTCAGTGGGACTAGGCAGAAAAATGGTTCAGCACAGCCAAGAAGGGCCAAAAGGCCTGTTTCTGTGCTGTAATGATCTATGGTTCTATGATACCTCGTATCCTTTCCTCTTTCTGCCGCATCGCCATAATTATCGCTACAACCTCTGCCATGTGACAACTCCTTCCCAACACTCCAGTCCCCTGAGGCCGGCCTTTTCTGCATTCTCTTTGCCCATCATTGGTAGCCACACCATTATCAATCTTAGTCTGCTTCCTAGATTTATCTTCCTGAAGTCCTCATCTACCCTTCCCTTGCTTCATTTAAGACGCTACTGAAAAAAACACTTCTTCAACCAGCCTCTGCTTAAACCCATTTTGACATGATACAGATTATCCCTAATATTCTTGCATTATTCCCATTTCTTCCTGGCATTAGTCGGATAGTTTATATATTGTTTGAGCCTTCAGCTCAGATGGCATTTTCCTGTGTCCAAACTGGAGTCCTTTGGACTTGCAGACCTCAAGCCTCGATCGACAAAAAGCCTGGGAATGTTTTTTGACATTTGTGCACTGGACAAATACAAGTTATTGTTTAGATCCCAAGATTGTGCTTCAGATTGCAGAGGACAAGAAAGACAAGAGTGAAAGTTGGGGGGTATTGGTGTTAGTAGTAAGAGGAGACTATTCCATTGATCTAACATACTCTGTTATTGTACTTAGGGGGAGGTGGTGGCATAGTGGTATTGTCGTTGGTCTAGTAATCCAAATATGGAGATGCCGGCGTTAGACTGTGGTGGGCACAGTAAGAAATCTCACAACACCAGGTTAAAGTCCAATAGGTTTAACCTGATTAAGCCTCTCTCCACTCGCAATACTGTATCCGTAAAGACTTGATTATCTGTAAAGACTCACATTCCAACCATTATCTTGCAATTGTGTCTTTGCTTATATATACCCTGTTTGTTAACCCAAGTCTACGCTCACCTGATGAAGGAGCAGCGCTCTGAAAGCTTGTGATACCAAGTAAACCTGTTGGACTTTAACCTGGTGTTGTGAAACTTCTTACTGTAGTAATCCAGAGACCCAGGGTAATGCTCTGGGGACCGAGATTCGAATCTCCCCACGGAAGATGGTGGAATTTGAATTCAGTAAAAAATATCTGGAATTATGATGACTATGAAACCATTTTTTTAGGGTTTAAACTAAGGGAAGTGGGAGTAGGCTGCAGGGGATTCTGGGAGATTGTGTTTTTTTAGTATAAAAGTTACTCTATACAGCGGGCAGCGTCGGGAGCGGGCAGCGGAGTGAGTGGGGAGTAGAGTGTGCACTGGCTTTGGCTCACAGGGCTTCGGCGAGGACAGGCAGAGGCAGGGTAGGGTTTCACTTTTAAATTACACCAACTTATACAAGGTAAATTGGTATGGAGGGATATGTAATGTGCTGTTTCTGCATGATGTGGGAGCAAGTGGACCCCAAGGTGGACCCCAGGGACCATGTCTGCAGTAAGTGCTGGTTGCTGGAGGATCTCCAGCTCAAGATAGATGAGCTGGACTCTGAGCTACAGACACTGAGGCTTATCAGGGAAGGGGAGAGCTATCTGGATAATGTGTATAAAGAGAAAGTCACGCCCCTTAGACTGACTAACTTAGCTGGGGGTCAGGGACAACAGGGAGTGGCTGCGGGTGAGGCAGACAGTGGGGGGAAGAAGGCGGGCAGAGGGGGGAAGAAGGGAAGTAGTTTGCGGGAGGTAAAGTCCCAAGAACGTCAGCCCTTAAATCTTTGTAACAGATTTGAGGTTCCTGCCACCAGTGTAGATGGGAAAAATGACTGCGAGAAGGACGAGCAAACTGTCGGCAGTACCAGGGTGCAGGGTGCTGCTGCAACGGAGAAATCAAAGCGAAATGTAGTAGTAATTGGGGATAGTGAAGGGCATAGACACTGTTCTCTGTGACCAGGAGAAGCAATACCGTAGGTTGTGTTGCCTGCCTGGTGCTCGGGTCCAGGATGTATCATCAGGGCTGCAGAGGAATCTGGAGTGGGAGGGTGAAAATCCAGTTGTCGTGGTCCATGTAGGTGCCAATGACATCGATAAAACAGGAACTAAGGATCTACAGAGGGAGTACGAAGAGCTGGGGAACAAATTAAAAAGCAGAACCAACAAGGTGGTAATCTCTGGATTACTACCTGAGCCACGTGCGAATTGGCGCAGGGTTAATAGGATTAAGGAGACGAATGCGTGGCTCAAGGATTGGTGTCATAGAAATCATAGAAACCCTACAGTGCAGAAGGAGGCCATTCGGCCCATCGAGTCTGCACCGACCACAATCCCACCCAGGCCCTACCCCCACATATTTACCCGCTAATCCCTCTAACCTACACATCCCAGGACTCTAAGGGTCAATTTTTAACCTGGCCAATCAACCTAACCCGCACATCTTTGGACTGTGGGAAGAAACCGGAGCACCCGGAGGAAACCCACGCAGACACGAGGAGAATGTGCAAACTCCACACAGACAGTGACCCGAGCCGGGAATCGAACCCGGGACCCTGGAGCTGTGAAGCAGCAGTGCTAACCACTGTGCTACCACTGTGTGGGAGGAATGGGTTCGAATTCATGGGGCATTGGCACCAATATTTGGGCAGATGGGACCTGTATAGATGGGATGGTCTCCGTTTGAACCGTGCTGGGACCAGAGTCCTAGCGAATCGTATCACTAGGGCTGTAGATAGGGCTTTAAACTAATTTATGGGGGGGAGGGTGCAGGGGTAAGAGGAATTACAAAATCAATGGTCGAGGAGAGGGAGCAAGTGCAAGTGAATGAGGGCATTCAAGTAGTTAAAGGAGTAGAGGGCGAGGGAGAGGTTGATAGCGTTTCATCAAATCGGGTCCAGATAAAAGCTGGAATAAAGACACTTTGCCTGAATGCAAGAAGCATTCGGAACAAAGTTAATGAGTTGATGGTGCAAATCAGCACTAATGGGTATGATCTAGTGGCCATTACAGAAACGTGGCTGCACGGAGACCAGGACTGGGAGATGAATATCCAGGGGTATCAGGCATTTAGGAAGAATAGACAGGAAGGAAAAGGTGATGGGGTAGCTCTGTTAATAAAAGATAATATCAGGGTAGTAGTGAGGGATGACATAGACTCTAAGGAACAAAACGTGGAATCGTTATGGGTAGAGATAAGGAATAGTAGGGGGAGAAAGACACTAGTAGGCGTGGTCTATAGGCCCCCAAATAATAATGTTGAGGTGGGGAGGGCTATAAACAAGCAAATAATGGATGCGTGCAAAAACGGAACGGCAATAATCATGGGGGACTTCAACCTGCATATTGATTGGCTGACTCAAGTTGGAAGGGGTGGGATGGAGGAAGAGTTCTTAGAATGCTGTCGGGATAGTTACCTTGAACAGTATGTTACAGAACCGACGAGGGAACGAGTTATCTTAGATCTGGTAATGTGTAACGAGGTAGGTAGAATTAAGGATGTTCTTGTGAAGGACCCTCTTGGGTCAAGTGATCACAATATGGTCGAATTTCTGATACAAATGGAAGAGGAGAAAGTAGGGTCCCATACCACTGTCCTCTGTTTGAACAGAGGGAAGTACGATAGGATGAGGGCTGAATTGGCTAAGGTGGACTGGGAGAGCAGATTGGTAGGTAGGGCAGCTGAGGAACAGTGGAGGATTTTTAAGGAGATCCTTTTCAGTACTCAGCAACAATATATTCCGGTGATAAAGAAGGGCTGTAAGAAAAGGGTTAACCAGCAGTGGATAACGAAGGAAATTAAGGAGAGTATTAAATTAAAGACCGATGCGTACAGAGTGGCCAAAAATAGTGGAGAATCGGAAGATTGGGAAAACTTTAAGAAACAACAAAGAACGACTAAGAAAGCGATAAAGAAAGGAAAGATAGGTTATGAAGCTAGGCTGGCTCTAAATATAAAAAATGATAGTAAAAGCTTTTACAAATATATAAAAAGGAATAGAGTGGCAAGAGTGAATGTTGGACCCTTGGAGGACGAGAGGGGGGATTTAATAGTGGGAAATGAGGAAATGGCTGAAACTTTAAATAAGTTTTTTGTGTCGGTCTTCACGGTGGAAGACACAAATAGTTTACCGAATATTAACGATAGAGGGTTGGTAGGAGGAGAGGTACTCAATACAATTAATGTTACCAGGGAGGCGGTGCTTGGTAGACTAACGGGACTGAAGGTGGACAAGTCCCCGGGCCCGGATGGAATGCATCCCAGGGTACTGAAAGAAATGTCAGAGGTAATAGCGGATGCGTTAGTGGTTATTTATCAAAATTTGTTGGATTCTGGGGTAGTGCCGGCGGATTGGAAAACGGCTAATGTTACGCTGCTGTTTAAAAAAGGAAATAGACAAAAGGCGGGTAACTACAGGCCGGTTAGCTTAATGTCTGTAGTTGGGAAAATGCTGGAATCCATCATTAAAGAAGAAATAGCAGGCCATTTGGATAAGAATGGTTCGATTAAGCAGACGCAGCATGGATTCATGAGGGGAAAGTCGTGCTTGACGAACTTGTTGGATTTTTATGAAGATGTGACTAGTGCGGTTGACGGAGGGGAACCGGTGGATGTGGTGTTTTTGGATTTCCAAAAGGCGTTTGATAAGGTGCCTCACAAAAGGTTGCTGAAGAAGATTGGGTCACACGGAGTTGGGGTTAGGGTGTTAGCGTGGATTGGGGATTGGCTATCCGACAGGAAGCAGAGAGTCGGAATAAATGGGTGCTTTTCTGGTTGGCAGATGGTAACTAGTGGCGTGCCGCAGGGATCGGTACTGGGGCCTCAACTATTTACCATTTATATAGACGATCTGGAGGAGGGGACTGAGTGTAGGGTAACAAAGTTTGCAGACGACACAAAGATAAGTGGAAAAGTGAATGTTGTGGAGGGCGTAGAAGGTCTGCAGAGAGATTTGGACAGGCTGAGTGAGTGGGCGAGGATCTGGCAGATGGAGTATAACGTTAACAAATGTGAGGTTATTCACTTTGGAAGACATAATAGCAAATTGGATTATTATCTAAATGGAAAGAAATTACAACATGCTGCTGTGCAGAGGGACCTGGGGGTCCTTGTGCATGAGACGCAAAAACCCAGTCTGCAGGTGCAACAGGTGATCAAGAAGGCAAATGGGATGTTGGCCTATATCGCAAGGGGGATAGAATATAAAAGCAGAGATGTCTTGTTGCATCTGTACAGGGCATTGGTGAGGCCACAGCTGGAATACTGTGTGCAGTATTGGTCCCCTTATTTGCGGAAGGATATATTGGCCTTGGAGGGAGTGCAGAGAAGGTTCACCAGGTTGATACCAGAGATGAGGGGTGTTGATTATGAGGAGAGACTGAGCAGATTGGGTTTGTATTCGTTGGAATTTAGAAGGCTGAGGGGGGATCTTATCGAGACTGATAAGATAATGAAGGGGCTGGATAGGGTAGAGATGGAGAGATTCTTTCCACTTAGAAAGGAAACTAGAACTAGAGGGCACAGACTCAAAATAAAGGGGGATCAGTTTAGGACAGAGTTGAGGAGGAACTTCTTCTCTCAGAGGGTGGTGAATCTCTGGAATTCTCTGCCCACTGAAGTGGTGGAGGCTACCTCGTTGAATATGTTTAAATCACGGATAGATGGATTCCTGATCGGTAAGGGAATTAGGGGTTATGGGGATCAGGCGGGTAAGTGGAACTGATCCACTTTAGATCAGCCATGATCTTATTGAATGGCGGGGCAGGCTCGAGGGGCTAGATGGCCTACTCCTGCTCCTATTTCTTATGTTCTTATGTTCATTGTTGGAAAACTCATCTGGTTCACTAATATCCTTTAGGGGAGGAAATCTGCCATTCTTACTCGGTCTGGCCTCCATGTGGCTCCAGTGCCACAGCAATGTGGTTGACTCTCAAATGCCCTTGGGCACTAGGGATGGACAATAAATGCTGGCCAGCCAGCGACACCCATATCCCACGAATGAATTTTTAAAAATTATATCAGATCATCTGCATCTCCACTCCATTTTTCCACCTCTACTGCATATCCATTGAGTTTAAAGTTTATTTAGGCTTACATTAACACTGTGATGAAGTTACCATGAAAATCACCTAGTCGCCGCATTCTGGCATCTGTTCGGGTACACTGAGGGAGCATTTAGCATGGCCAATACACCTAACCAACACATCTTTTGGACTGTGGGAGGAAGCCAGACATTGGGAGAATGGACAGACTCTGCACAGACAGGGACCCAAGCTGGGAATCGAACCCAAGTCCCTGGCACTGTGAGGTAACAGTGTTAACCACTGTGCCATCGTGCTGCCCCCAGGTCCTTGGTCTTTGAGGCCTTTGTCTAACAATAATCTAATTTAGTCTTGAAAGCTCCAATTGTCACAGCATGGGATAAAGAATGTCCCCAATTTCTGCTACCGTTTATGTGAACAAATGCTTCCTGACACCCTTCCTCAATGACCCCACTCTGACTTTCAGATCATCACACCTTGTTCTTAAAAATATATCTTAAATAAGGCTGTAAAAATTGCTCAACAAGTACAGCACACAAAAGGAGATTTTGGATGCATTCACACTATAATTTTAATAGCAGCGAGTCTACCCCCTGGAGTTTTGCAGCAAAGCAGAAACGATGACAAACTGAGCCACAATAATCTACTTCAGAGAGAAGACGAACACCAAGAGATGTGCCAAGCTCAACATTGGGAAAGGAATGAAATTGAAAACATTTTTTTTTAACCAAAAATCACAACACTCCGCAGATAACATATGCAAAATGACTAACTGTTGAAACAGAAAACATATGATTCAAAATTAAATGGCAAGACGCATAATGCAATCATCGATACACAAAAACATCCTTAGTATCAACACCTTTTGCAGCTTCCAGCTACATCAAAGGCAACACATATCAAACATTCTCAGCAGCATTTCCAACCCATCCACAGCCAAGATTACGCCCCACCAAAACTGGCAAGGTGGGGGGGGGGGGGGGGGGGGGGGGGGGGAGGGAAGAAATCTGAAACACATGCAATTTGTCACATAATTCAACGTGGCAATTCACACATTACAGGGGAGGATAACAGGATGAATATCATAGCTTTGGAAGATTAATGGGGGTGAGCTATTTGAGGTGTGTAAGATGATTAAAGGATTTGATAAGATATCTGGAGATAAACTATTTCCGATGATGGAGAATCCAGAACAAGCAGACATAACCTTAAAATTAAAATTAGAGTTAGACTATTTATAGGTGGTGGCAACAACACTTTTTCACACAAAGGGTAGTAGAGGTCTGGAACTCTGTCCCTCAGAAAGCTGCCGATGTTGGGTCAAGAGTAAATTTCCAAGCTGAAATGGATATATTTTCTTTCAGCAAGGGCATAAAGGGTCACACAGACAAACTGGGAAGGCTGGAGTTAAGATACAGGTCAGTCATTATCTAATTGAATGGCAAAATGGGCTAGCGGGGCTGAATGGTTTATTGCTGTTCTTATTTAACACTCCTAAATTGCATATTGCACGCACTTCAATGTATCCCTCACTCACCCGAACAACAACTTCTTGAACGAATATTATAATCTCCGAGTATTGTTGAAAAAAAAACATTTTTTGTCAAAGCTTTGCATGTAAAACTCATCAGGACATCCACAAGTATATAATGTACGGGAATGCAGCAAATTATATGAGAAAAGAGTGCTGATTGGTCAGCAAGTGGACTCTGATTAGTAGAGGCATTGCCATGGAGCATGCAACAGTTGATGGTGACTGACAGGTAATTGCCAAGAAAGAACATGTACACACATCGTGCCTGTTTCAGCTAAACAAAGTAAGTGGCAGCCATTCACTGGCTCATTCCTCAGGGCAATGCCTTGACCAATCACTTACCCCTTGTGTCAATCTTGGCCAGAATGTTTGCAACGTGGGTTTCCTCTGGGTGCTCCAGTTTTCTCCCACAGTCCAAAGATGGGCGGGTTAGATTGATTGACCATGATAAATTGCCCCTTAGTGTCAGGGGCATTAGGAGGGTAAATATATGGGGTTACAGTGATAGGACGTGGGTGGGATTGTTGTCGGTGCAGGCTCGATGGGCCAAATGG
Source organism: Mustelus asterias (assembly GCF_964213995.1). Lineage (NCBI taxonomy): Eukaryota > Metazoa > Chordata > Chondrichthyes > Carcharhiniformes > Triakidae > Mustelus > Mustelus asterias. The sequence goes on along the minus strand of NC_135803.1, from coordinate 146,003,712 downwards.
CCTCCTTCTGCACTGTAGATTCTATGATTCTATGGCTTTTAAAATCATAGAATCCCTACAGTGCAGAATGAGGCCATTCAGCCCATTGAGTCTGCATTGACTCTCTGACAGAGCACCCTACCATAACCCCATATAATTACCCCACTAATCCCCTAACCTACACATCTTGGGACACTAAGGGGCAATTTAGCATGGCCAATCCACCTAACCTACACATTTTTGGACTGTGGGAGGAAACCAGAGCATCCGGAGGAAACCCACCCAGACACGGGGAGAACGTAAAAACTCCACACAGACAGTGACCCAAGACCAGAATTGAACCTAGGTCCCTGACTCTGTGAGGCAGCAGTGCTAACCACTGTGCCATTGTGCCACCCATTACAGCATGACATCACAAAAAGGAAGTGTGTCATATAATCCAGAATTAGTTCAGTGTGTGTTTCAAGGTGAATACAGCACAGTCTCTGACGTCTTCAAGCTTCTGTTCATGCATATCTGTTCCCAAGTGATTAGTTTTTTAAAATGTCCCCACGATGTATTTACACAATCCCTTACGAGCAATTAGCGTTTATATATCATCATAAAACCACAACGTGCTGTGGGAGGAAATGACATGGTGTTCTGAAGGACAGCAAGATTATGTGCAGGTATGACATGGTGGACTGCCTGAGACCATGTAACATGGCATGGGATGACCTTTGACATTCTGGACAGACTGCAACAGCATTGGAGAGTGTTGGAATTGCAGCATGGGGTGACTGGTCTTTTCGATTTCAAAGGAGTGGTGTGTTGGCATTACCCCTTGTGTCAATCTTGGCCAGAATGTTTGCAACTTGAATCTCTCCAACAACTTCATCACTCACGCATGGACATAGATCGGATGAGAAGACTTGCAAGAGACACAGTCTATTGGCCAGATATAAAAATGGCATTGAGGCCATCATTAAGAACTGTGAGGCAAGTGCCAAGTCAGCCAAAAGAAACACTGATTCTACATGAGATTCCTACCCCTTCTTGGTCCACAGTGGCAGCTGATCTCTTTCATGTCCACGGTCCTGGCTTCATTGTCATCATCGACTACCAAGTAACCCACCATTCATCAATTGCACTATACGCCAAGCACAAATGTAATATACACTATTATTTTCAGCTTATTTGGTGCACCCAGAAAGACCATTATAGATAATGGTCTGCAACCTATTTCAGGATACGTGTGAGGAGTGGAATGTTGATTACACTATGGACAGGATTTTCCAGCCATACCTGCCCCAAAAGTGGAAAATCCCGCCTGAGGTCAATGCATGGTCCCCGCCTCCCCCACCCCTCCCCGCTCCCCCCCACCCCCCATCCCCTCCCGCCCACTGTGATTCCCAAAGCAGGTGGGATGGGGAAATTTCCATTTCCATCTTCTCTTCATTATCATAGATCCAACAGCCAAGCTGCATGAATGATTTGAACTGTGAGATCCCTAATACTTAAATTTAGACAGACCAAGCAAGATCTACACATCGCAAAGTTACGTCTGAGAGCAACATCTGTAAGTGCAACAATTCCATCGCTGGTAGAGCTTGTGGCCGGAATATTACCATCCTGTCTGCCACCGGAATCGGAGCGGACGAGGGGTAGACAATGGAAAGGTCCCTTGACCACGAATTTTGCGGTTTTGGGACAAAGAACAAAGAAAATTACAGCACAGGAACAGGCCCTTTGGCGCTCCAAGCCTGCACCGACCATGCTGCCCGACTGAACTAAAACCCCCTACCCTTCCGGGGACCGTATCCCTCTATTCCCATCCTATTCATGTATTTGTCAAGATGCCCCTTAAAACTCACTATCTTACCTGTTTCCACTACCTCCCCTGGCAGCGACTTCCAGGCACCCACTACTCTCTGTAAAAAATCTGCCTCGTACATCTCCTTTAAACCTTGCTCCTTGCACCTTAAACTTGTGCCCCTAGTAATTGACTCTTCAACCCTGGGAAAAAGCTTCTGACTATCCACTCTGTCCATGCCCCTCATAATCTTGAAGAATTCTATCAGGTCACTCCTCAACCTCCATCGTTCCAGTGAGAACAAACCAAGTTTCTCTAACCTCTCCTCATAGCTAATGCCCTCCATACCAGGCAACATCCTGGTAAATCTTTTCTATACCCTCTCCAAAGCCTCCTCCTTTTGAATGGACTGACCTCATATTAAGCTGATCTTTCTTTTCACCCTTTCTGTAACTGCAACATTACATTCTGCACCCTCTCCTTTCCTTCTCCCCTATGTAGTCTATGGACAGTATGATTTGTCTGCATAGTGCGCAAGAAACAATACTTTTCGCTGTAACCCAATACATGTGACAATAATAAATCAAATCAAACCCATTGCTGCATTTCCTTCATGAAGCCACATTTGTCCACTTGGGCCTGGCACTGGGAGAAAGCGCTGCAGCTGCTCCTGTGTTGGGTGTTGAGGCGGTGCCACTAGTTTCTTACTTGGGGTGTTGAGGCCTCCATTGAGTGTGTGGAGCCTCCCCTCTCATCCACTGCCCCTAACGCTGCCTTCGCTTATCCACCTCCTTCTCGCCTAAATATGAGACAAACAAGCACCTGTCCCTGGACATGACGATCGAGGCTGTCAAATCCCGTCCCATGATTGGGAGACTAGGGTGTACTCATCTATCTATTCTTACCCATTCTACTCTCCCAGAAACTAGAGAGCAACTTTTAAACCTGCAAAGGAAGATAACCAAGGTGCATGTTAATAATGCAGGTACAAAATTGTCAAGTTCACACTTGGGACAATATATTCACATCCAGGATCACATAGAAGGTGCATGGCAACCAGCAGAGATGATAAGGCTTTGTTCGTAACCTAGGTCCTATGAATTCATTAAACACATGGTGAGGCATTACCGAGGACAAATCAGATTCATTCCAGCTCCTCAGTCACCATACAGTCCTATCCCAAATGCAACCAGCTGCAACATTTATGAACGGCAATCTCAAAGATCATTGTGAAAAATTGAGTTTAGAAGTTTTACAGTTTATTTATTAGTGTCACAAGTAGCCTTACATTAACACTGCAATGAAGTTACTGTGAAAATCCCTTAGTCACCACACTCCGTCACCTGTTCGGGTACACTGAGGGAGAATTTAGCATGGCCAATGCACCTAACCAGCATGTCTTGTGGACTTCGGGAGGAAACCGGAGCACCCGGAGAAAACCTATGCAGACACAGGAAGAATGTGCAAACTCCACACAGACAGTGACCCAAGCCGGGAATCAAACCTGGCGCTGTGAGGCAGCTGTCCTAACCATTGTGCCACCATGTAACTTCCAGGCAAGATTACCATTACAAGATCAGCAAATTATCTCTACACTTTCGAGACTCATAGATCCATCAGTTCTATACACTTCTGTATTAGTAATTAAACATGAACACGCATTGTCATTCTTCTTTGGAATGGGGGGAGGAAGTATCTTTAATCAATGGGGGGATATTCTAATATGCCTTTAAGGGATTGCAGCATGATATCATTCAAAGGAAGTGTGTCACACAATCCAATTTTAGTTTTGCTTCGAGCAGAGCAGAGCAGAGCACAGACAGCTCTGATATGTTCAAGTTTCCTATCTGCGTTTCTCTGTCCAGTCTCAATAAATGAACCCATAATGTGTTGACGCAATCCCTTGTGAGCGATTGGTGCTTTTTACTTCATTGTAAAAATACAACACTTTGGGTCCATGGATGTCACTTCCAACACAGCACCTTCAAGGCAAATTACAGCGTATCACCGCAACCAATCAGACTGAAGAATCCTCAATTAGCCACACAGAGCCAGAACCATGCAGTGGAATATTGAATTCAATCGTGTACAGAAAAAATATATAGAGCTGGATTTCATTGAATTAGGGAGACTCCATGAAAAGTGGAAGAATAGCAGCCGGGATGCTATACTGGGATTTTCCTGACCCTATTCCCGAAACCCCCAATTTTCAACAGTGCGAGTTAAGGATTCAGTCTTGTGCGGGTCTCTGGCTAGTTTAACTTTAGTTTGACATTACATGAAGAGACGTGAATTGATTGAATTGATTTATTATTGTCACATGTATTGGGATACAGTGAAAAGTATTGTTTCTTTCGCGCTGTATGGACAAAACATACCGTTCATAGAGTACATAGGGGAGAAGGAAAGGAGTGAGGAAGTTTAAAAGAGATAAAAGAGTAAAGTTTGAAGAGCATGGAACGAGAGTAAAAGATGGGATTAGAGGATCTGCTGGGGACAGCTCACAGGAAGTTGCTACACTCCGGCGCCATTTTGTTTTATACATGAGACATAGAAATGAGGAAATGCCAACATTGGCCAATCCTATTTTTCAGCTTTCATGCCACTGGACACAAGTGAAGAGCAGGAGTATTCCTTTACTGCTCCTTCTCAAGCCTAATGTTGCCCTGTTTAATTGCGGTCCTGCTCCAGCCACTCTGGCTACAATCATAGCATCATAGAATCCCTACAGTCCAGAAGGAGGCCAACTGAATCACAAGCCAGAGACTGTAGGAATATATTTTTAACAGCAGAAGTGCCCAAGAGTTATTAGACTTAGACAACCTCCCACTTCAAGAGAGGCACAAGGCAGACAAAGCACACGCTTACGCCCGTTTTTCATTGTTTGATTTTCCAGGAAGGGGTCAGTATGTAGTCTTAAGCCAGAGCCGATAGCTTGAGGAGTGCCACTCCATATCAAACATGGCCGACCAGGAGTTTCTCCCACTCTAACCACCTGCCATCGTCATGTTGGAAGGATTTGCCGGGCGGAACTTCAACCAGTCCGGCTGTGTTACCAGCACACCTTCCATGGTCATCCACACCTAGAATGAGATGCATAACCCGGAGCTTCCAGCTCAGAGCCGGGGACATAGCCCCTGCATCACGGGGCCTCCATTACAGCTTCATTGCTGTTCCCAAAATATTTTCTTAGCTCAACTGTGAGGTTTTTACCAATAATTACTCCCCCCTGCAATCACTAACCAGTCAAGGCCTCAACTCAGCTTGCTTTCCTTTGATTGGATTGAGGTCAATCGGACCCGACAAGCTGTCTTTCAAAACCTGTAATCGTATCAGAGGGGCTTAAATGTCACTAAGCTGTGAACATAACCATCAAATCTCTGAGGATAATAGAGTGAGTCTGATAGTGACCTGGCTCTATCTACTAGAAGAGGGAAAACAAGATAAGAAAGTAAAGTGCATTTCGATATAGGACAATGGGAGATGAGATTACATTTGTCAGAATATAGAGGGAATGTAAAATTGGAATGTTAATTAGGAAGAAACCTGTCCTTGTCTGAGAACCAGCATTGTATCTTATGTATGTTCCATCTCCAAATCATATAGCAATGGAATCTGATTTCAGCATGAGCAGACTTTCACATCAGTTTGAATGTTACATAGATTCCTCCTCACTGTTAATAGGAACCATCTCTCTTAAATTAAATGCCACCTCACTCCCTGCCATTCATAGGCACGCAAACCAAGCTATATTGGACGAGATTCATCCCTATTTCTGCCTGTAGCAAGAGCCTGAAGACTTAAGGGCTTATCTTCAAATTGGACCACAACTTCAGCTGACCACGGCAATTCTGTTCCACCCGCCTTCCTCCGTTCTTACCCTGTCCTTGTCTCTGATTGGAATACGGGTCTCATGTGGTACGTCCCAACTCCAAAATCCTTCTAAGAAGTTCTGAATGCTGGTTTTGTGGTTTAGTGAGAGCGCGCACTTAATGCCCATGCAATTCCGGTGATTGTGTCAACCTTTATCCTGCTGCGACGAGTACAGACGGGGACTGGGCAGCCTCTCACGGCGTGAGAGAAACACTTTTGCAAGCTGCATCTTCTGGAAAGCAGCAGCAATTTCCAGACCTCGCCACCATGGGAGCAGGAGCCAGTGCAGAAGAGAAACATTCGAGGGACTTGGAGAAGAAACTGAAGGAAGATGCGGACAAAGATGCAAGAACAGTCAAGCTCTTACTGCTGGGTAAATACCTGTTGAATCATTTAGAAATTGGAGGCATTGCAATGAGTAAACTTTCTGTCAACAAAGAATGTCTGTGTGGAGTTTGCACATTCTCCCCGGTGCTCCGGTTTCCTCAAACAGTCCAAAGATGTGCCATGTTAAAACTCTTACATCTCCACTTTAATGTTATAGACAGAGGTGGCACAGCGGTTAGCATTACAGTCTCACAGTGCCAGGGACCCAGGTTCGATTCCCGGCTTGGGTCGCTGTCTGTGTGGAATCTGCGCATTTTCCCTGTGACTGCGTGGGTTTCCTCTGGGTGCTCTGGATTCCTCCCACAGTCTGAAAGGCGTGCTGGTTAGGTGTACTGGCCGTGCTAAATTCTCCCTCAGTGTACCTGAACAGGCGTCGGAGTGTGGCAACTCGGGGATTTTCACAGAAACTTCATTGCAGTGTTAATGTAAGACTACTTGTGACACTAATGAACAAACATTATAAACTTTTGATGCAGCTGCTAACTATCTGAGCTTATATACTGTCTAGCCAGCTGCTTGTAACAAACCACTGCCTTTTCACATATGTAGGAGGTCTTGAGGTATAGTGAGTAGTGTCCCTGCCTCAGTGCCAGAAGCTCTGGGCGGCATGGTGGCACAGTGGCTAGCATTGCTGCCTCAGCGGCAGGGACCCGAATTCAATTCCAATCTTGGGTGACTGTCTGTGTGGAGTTTGCACATTCTCCCCATGGCTGCGGGTGCTCCATGCAGGTTAGGTGGACTGGCCCCTTGGTGTCCCAAGATGTATAGGTTAGGGGATTAGCAGGGTAAATACATGGGGTTATGGGGATAGGCCAGGGTGGGAGGCTCTGTTGGAGAGCCAGTGCAGACTCGATGGACCAAATGGCCTCCTTCTCTATTGTAGGGTTTCTATGGATTCTATGAAGTCCCACCGCAAGACTTGATGGCCGAGGAAGGTGTGTTCATAACGTGGCCAAATAGGTTGAACATCAGCCTGCAAATCTTTCCGAACTCACCAATGGCTAGCAGTAAGAGCGGGAGAGACTCCTGGCCAGTCATGCTTGATGTGCAGTGGCCCCCCTCAAGTTGTCAGCCCATGGCAATAGACTAGCGATCTGTTCCGGAAATTACTAGCAATGGAAACTGCCATTACTGCAGCACGAGGCGTGGGAAGCGAATCGGAAATTTCCTGTGTTGGGGGGGGCTTTGCTTTGGAAGTTAACTAGAAAATTATAGAAACTGCACCATGGCAGAAATCTTTTGTAGTACATTGAAGGATTCCCTTTAACCATTGTAAAGGTTTAAACAAAAAAAACCCGGCAACTTAAAGGGAAGAACAGAGTTCGAACTATTCTTTATAGAACATGTTCCTTTCAGACACTTAATTACACCCTTTGTGAGGTTTGACTACTGAATTGGCAACTTTACATGCGGCACTGTTGAATAAGCATTCAACAGTTGAAACAGATTCTTTCCATGTAATAGTGGAAAAGTGAGCAGTGTTCTTTATAATTAATTCATTAGAAAACTAAATTCACCTAAAATATTCAAGAAAAGTCCAACTAAAAATGATCGGGAGCTAATAGAAGAATGGTTGTGTATTAAAAACATGGTATTGTAAGAGAGTCATGCACCAAAAGAATATTTTTGGTCTCACCATTTTTCACAGTTTTTAAAAATGTATTAGTCACAAGCAGGCTTACATTCACACTGCAATGAAGTTACTGTGAAAATCCCCTAGTCGTCACACTCCAGCGCCTGTTCGGGTACACTGAGGGAGAATTTAGCATGGCCAATGCACCTAACCAGCATGTCTTTGGACTGTGGGAGGAAACCGGAATATCCGGAGGAAACCCACGCAGACACGGGGAGAACGTGCAGACTCCGCACAGCCAGTAACCCAAGCCAGGAATTGAACCCAGGTCCCTGGCGCTGAGAGGCAGCAGTGCTAACCACTGTTCCACCGTGCCATCCCAATCTTCTCTGAAGATTGTTTAGGCAATGTCACTGCAGAACACTGCAAACTCTTGTCTCAGGGCTTCTCTAAGTCCTGCACGGTGGCACAGTGGTTAGCACTGCTGCCTCACAGCGCCAGGGATCTGGGTTCAATTCCCGACTTGGGTCACTGTCTGTGCAGAGTCCACACCATCTCCCTGTGTCTTCGTGGGTTTCCTCCGGTTTCTTCCCACAGTCCGAAAGACATGCTGGTTAGGTGCATTGGCCATGCTAAATTCTCCCTCAGTGTACCCAAACAGGCGCCGGATTGTGGTGACAAGGGGATTTTCACAGTAACTTCATTGCAGTGTTCATGTAAGCCTATTTGTGACACAAATAATTAAATTTAAACTCTGTTCTGAAAAATCATGTTCAGAAGGAACATAGTTTAAAAAGATACCTGGAGATGAGAATACAAAGAACAAAAAAGGGTAAGTAAAGCCAATTCAACCCAATGATGTCCATCCTTGTGGCACGCCAACCCTTACATCATAGCATTCCGTTTCGCCCTGCATGTCCTTAGTGTTTTAGTCCCCACTGGTCAGCCTGGCAGATTATTCTAAACGTTTACCAAAGCCAAGAATAATTCTGGTCCATATGTCACTGCACAATACAGATTAGTGCTCAGATTGGCGACAATGAGCTTATTCATGCACAGGGCACTCAGTTCATTCCTCACGGCATTATGAAAAATGTAGCTAGAATTACCTTTTTGCTCACGCTAATCCTAATACCTGTTTCAAATTTATTCTGTAACTGCCTTATTCAGAAATAGAAGCAACATTCTGCGGATGCTGGAATCCGAAACAAAAACAGAAAATGCTGGAAAATCTCAGCAGGACTGACCGCCTCTGTAGAGAGAGAATAGAGCCAACGTTTCGAGTCGGGATGACCCTTCATTTTGCACTTTATTCAGAATCCTGCTTTCAACACACAAAAGAATAAAACACACCAATGTCCTATAATACACTCTCCTGCTACATCTTCACGTCATTTTCTGGGTTGACCTTGTCTGTCCTCCCTGGTGTCCAGTATTAATTTGGCAATGTTTATCCCTCAACCCACATCAATCAAACAGATTAGCTGTTCCTTTATTATACGGCTGTTTAGTGGATCGTGCTGTGTATCATCTTAAAGTTTATTTATTAGTCACAAGTAAGGCTTACATTAACACTGCAATGAAGTTCCGGCGAAAATCCCCCAGTCGCCGCACTCCGGCGCCTGTTCGGGTACACTGAAGGAGGATTTAGCACAGCCAATGCACCTAACCAGCACGTCTTTCGGACTGTGGGAGAAAACCGGAGCACCCGGAAGAAACCCACACAGACACGGGGAGAATGTGTAGACTCCAGATAGACAATGACCCAAGATGGGAATCGAACCCGAGTCCCTCACGCTTTGAGACAGCAGTGCTAACCACTGCGCCACCGTACCGCCATAATGTGCACCACTGATTACTCCCTTTCCTTTACCGCAACAGTGAATGCCCTAACAACGGAAAAAGCTAGAAGTACTCAGCAGGTCAGGCGGCGTCTGTGAAGAGAGAAAGAGAGAGAAGTTCTCAGATCTGTGACCTTTCTTCGGTTGAGAAAGGTCGCAGGCATGAACCGCCTGCTCAGTTTCTCTCTTGCCAGACCTGCTGAAAACTTCCAGCGTTTTCTGTTTTGTTTCAGATTTCCTGGGCAGGGTCTCGCTCAGGCAAGATCCTAAAATCCCACCTAAGGCCAACGGAGATTTCCGGAGACCTCGTCTGCCACAGAATCAGCCTCTATGGCTGCAGAATTCTGCCTTTTACCCCCCGAACGGCATTTTATTGTCTTTAAAATGTTTTGGGAAATTCTGAGGTTGTGAAATACAGCGATATATATGCAATCTTTAGTTTTTATAAAATTCTGTGTTATATTTTATCTATCTCATTATCTCTTCTGTTAACCACCCTCTGTACAGTTTGAACTTCTCTAACACTTTATCTAAGTTTACCTTTGTACTGTATACACGTTCATTGAGATGAAGCGAATTGGATAATTGGGCCAAATGGAACTCCAAAATCATACATTGCTTGAAAATGAAACTGCCTAATCTTTGGTTAAGTTCACTGGACTTTATGTTTCCCGCAGGTGAAAGAACGATGGGAATGAGAGATTCACAGTGTTTTCCAAATTGTTTCAAAGCTTATTTGTCCATGTCACAACACTAATACTCTGGGGGAACTTGGAAGTTCTGGCCCAATCTGTTTTCGTGATGTTGGTTGAGTTGTAATGGCTCAGTCATGTGATGTGATAGAAACACCTTCGCTTCCATTCAGATGTGAGGCTACATTTCCCGAATAAACCGGATAGTTTCTCAAAACTGAGGCAAGCTCGATTGGTAACAGAGGAGGCTGTTGTTCGTTGCTTACACACAATGTTACACAGAGTAAAGTACAGTCTATAATGTCTATTGTACTGTGTAAAAATGTCAACCGGTACATATTGTAACATAGACACATACGTGGATATCTGATGCAGCATTAGCAATAGTCAAAAGGGTAATTCTAGCTATCTTAATGCCACAGGATATAAACTGATAGCTCTGTTCGAGAATTAGCTCATTGTTGGCAATCAGTTTGCGCACTAACTTGTATTGTGCACAAATTCATAAATCCTCTTCTGCATAGGATTAATCTCAATTTGGCAAAATATTCGTAGATAAACATATGGAGAACTAATGCATTGTATGAAAATATGGAGGGAACATGATTTGTTCTCCATAAAAGAGCTAGAATTAAGCTCACTGGCATAGATCCTGACTCTCAGATAGTGTACAAAGAGTGAAAGCAAGTCCTCAGAGCTGCCCTATCTCTTTCCAATGTTATATCCATTGAAGTCAATGGGGCAAGGTGTACGACAGGCTGCTAACTCACTATCACTTCTTTTAGAATATCGCACAAAGCTAAGATCTACATCATTTCAAAGAACAAAGAACAGTACAGCACAGGAACAGGCCCTTCGGCCCTCCAAGCCTGCGCCAATCACGTTGTCCTATCTAGACCAACCGCTTGTATCCCTCTATTCCCCGTCTGTTCATGCTTCTATCCAGATAATGTCACTAACGTATCTATTTCCTTCCTCACCTTTTCCCCCTTTCCCTCCAGATCGTTCAGTGCTTGCTGGCACACAATCCCACCCTCAGTACCTCACCCAAGCGGCCATTACTGTAAGACATAGGAGCAGAAGTAGGCCATTCAGCCCATTGAGTCTGCTCCACAACTCAATGAGATTATGATTGATCATGATTGATCTAATATGATAATCCTCAATTCAGGGGTGTTGTTGGGCCACAGTGGGCATTGCAATGATCACTCCTCCTGTCCCATCAGCAGCAGTTGATGGGTACCAATGAGGAGTCAACACTCCAGAAAATTCCCTTCTCCTTCACCTACAGACACCAAGGAGCCTTTTGCCACCCACTATTGTAGCTTCAGCTTAGACTGGTTGATTCAAATTGGGAAGTTTGTTGACTTGAATGGCTTAACTGCTCACGGGATAAATGGTTTGAGCCCTGTGAGTTGGAGCACTAAAGTAACAGATGTTGTGTATTGTACTTAGCAGAAGGATCAAGAGGGAAGATGGAGACGTTTCTCGACGCGGAATCAATGTAGGTCGGCAAGACAGTGGGGATAGGATTTCTAAATATAACTTGACTTCATTGAGAAGGCATAATTTCTGCTTGAATAACTTAATTTTCACTATATATTGAAAATCTGAGGCTCTCACATTCTAGGTTCCTATGTCTGTACATGTACACTTATCACACTGATTTTGATTTGATTTGACTTATTATTGACATGTACTGGGATACAGTGAAAAGTATTGTTTCTTGCACGCTATTCAGGCAAAACATACTGTTCATAGAGTACATAGGGGAGAAGGAAAAGGAGAGGGTGCAGAATATAGTGTTGCAGTTACAGGTAGAGGGGAGTGAAAGATCAGCTTAATATATGATAGGACCATTCAAAGGTTTGGTGGCAGCAGGGAAGAAGCTGTTCTTGAGTCAGTTGGTAAGTGATCTCAGACATTTGTATCTTATTCTCAACAGAAGAAGGTGGAAGAGAATATGTCCAGGGTGCGTGGGGTCCTTGATTATGCTGGCTGCTTTTCCGAGGCAGCGGGAAGTGTAGATTGAGTCAATGGATGGGAGGCTGATGCACTTTAAGTGCTGTAACCTACAAGGATATGGAGCAGGAGCTGAAGGGTGGGATTAGGTTGGACATCTCTCCCTCAGCTGTCACAGACATGATTAGCCTTTTGGCTGAGATCAAGTGTCAGATCAAGCCCAGGATGCAGTCCGATGCCTTATCTTGTCAGCTTGGATCTTGTTTGTCTCTCTTGTGGGGACCATGAATTGGGTTCAATTTGGATTTGGTTTTTGGAGTAATCAAGGAGATGGATTCTGGTCTGCCCTGTCCACTCTGAGTATTGGCTCTGTAATTTTAATAATGGAATTTTAAAAATTATAAAGAAAAGATGAGCTTAACGGCCTCCTTTTCTCAATGATTCTGACTCACAGGAAATTGGGGGGGTTGGGAATATGGGTTTCAAACCGCAGTTTGGTTGTGGGAGCTTCAATGTGGGTTTGCGTCATGATGCGCATGAGGGCTTGCTCTGCTGTAGGGGGCACCATTCTCATGCCAGGGGGAAGGGTCTGCCCTGGGCTGCTCTCACTCTCCTCCTAGTGGTTGACTTTAGAGTTGCAATGCTCTCTATGGGTATTGCAATGCCTCTCGGGAATGAAGACCAAGAACGTAATCCGTAAAACAGGAAACGTGCACATGCACAAAAATAATTATGTACAAAAATCACAATAAGTATGCTGAAAACCATGAGTTTGGCAAGATGATAACTATAATGCCAACTATAATGGGTGGCACGGTGGCACAGTGGTTAGCACTGCTGCCTCACAGCGCTAGGGCCCCGGGTTCGATTCCAGCCTTGGGTGACTGTCTGTGTGGAGTTTGCACATTCTTCCCACGTCTGCGTGGGTTTCCTCCGGGTGCTCCAGTTTCCTCCCACACTCCAAAGATGTGCATGTTAGGTGGATTGGCCATACTAAATTGACCATTACACCAGAATTTAGCCATCCCGCCAGCCACGGAAATCGGAGTGGGTGAGGGGCGGACCATGGAAAGGTCCGTTGTCCTTGGGCGGGATTTTCCAGTTTCGGGATGAGCATGGCTGGAAAATCCCACTTTAGTGTCAGGGGGATTAGCAGGGTAAATGCGTGGGGTTATGTTGATAGAGCCTGGGTCTGATTGTTGTCGGTACATTCTCAATGGGCCGAAAGGCCTTCTTTTGCACTATATGATTCAATGGTTGATCTCTGCAAACCTGAATTTTGACTTCACGTTTGTTTGTTAAAAATTTGTATGTTAACTTTCAAATGATGCAGGCTTGGTATGGAATAGAGATTCTGTACTGAATTTTCACAATGAGGAATCTCTGTACTTGGGTGTACTTTCCACCTGGTGCTATTCTGTCGATGCTAAGAAAGATAAGCGAATCCTCACTCAAAGGTGCAACAGAAAAACATCCAGAAACTGAAAATATATTGACGAATGTGGACACAGGCTTGAAAAGGGAATGTCATGCTTGGGCAACCTTACTGAATTCTTTGAAGAAGTAATAAAAAGGGTAAAGAAATAGTCATAATATATTTAGGTTTGCAAAATGCCTTCAGTAAGATGCTGCATTGTAGACACATAATTAAGGGAAGAATGCGTGAAGTCAGGTAACAAGGAGTGAATGGACAGCTGGCTAAAAAAAGCAAATTAAGTCATGTTGCAGCTGGAGAGAACTTCAGTTAGGCCACATTTGGTCATTTGGTCACCACACTACCAGAAGGATGTGGAGTCTTTGGAGAGGGTACTGAAAAGGTTTACCAGGATGTTCCCTGGTTTGGAGGGTATTAGTTATGTGGAGAGATTGGACCAACTTGGTTTGTTTTCACTTGAGCGTCACAGCTTTGGGACAACCTAATAGAAATTTACAAAATTATGAGCAGTATGGATAGAATGGATAGTAGAAGTCTTTTTCCCAAGGTAGAAATGTCATTTACTAGGGGACATAGGTTTAAGGTAAAAGGGAGAAAGTTTAAAGGGGATGTCAGAGGCAAGATATTTACACGGAGGGTGGTGAGTGCTTGGAATGCACTGCCAGAGGAGGTAGTGGAAGCAGTTACAATAGCAACATTTAAGAGACATCTTGACAGACACATGAATAGGCAGGGAATAGAGGGATACAGACCGCGTTGAGGCAAAAGGTCTTCAGTTTAGACAGATGTTATGTGTCGCCACAGGCTTGGAGGGCCAAAGGGCTTCTTCCTGTGCTGCACTGTTCTTTGTTCTAACAGAGCGAGGGTTGGAGGCAGTTACTCAGGCTGGCAAAAGGTAGGTAGTGGTGTTCCACGAGGACCGCCGCTGGAACCACTGTGGTTCACCGCCTACTTAAAGATTTAATTTTAAATTCATTTTTATGGGATGTGGGCATTGCTGGCTAGGCCAGCACTTGTTGCCCATACCTAATTGCCCTTGATGGTGTGAGCTGTCTTCTTGAATGGCAGCAGTCAGTCACATGATTTGAAAATATCATTTCAAAATTTGCAGATGATATCAAATTGGTAGGGAGCAGTTGACACAGATGCGGACTGTGACAAAATAGAGGAAGATATTAATAAATTTCCAGAATTGCCAGGTATTTGGCAAATTAACCTAAATATAGATACAATAAGAAGTCTCACAATACCAGGCTAAAATCCAACAGGTTTATTTGGAATCGCGAGCTTTCGGAGCACTGCTCCTTCATCAGGTGAGTCACGGAGCTCTGAAAGCTCGTGATTCCAAATAAACCTGTAGGACTTTAACTTGATGTTATGAGACTTATTACTGTGCCCATCCCAGTCCAATGCCGGCATCTCCACATCATGGTAAATATCAATAAGTATGTGATGGTACATTTTGGTGGGAAGAATAAGGAGATTTTATTGTTGAAAACAAATGCCCAAATGGGGTAATAAACAGAGAGACAGGTAGGCCCTGAATACTGGACACTAAAAACAGCCAGGCGGCTTAATAAGGCTATTTGAACAAAACCATCCTCCATGGTCCATTTCTACAAGGGACATAATTGAAAAACATAGATATTATGTTAAACTGTCAGATAATCTTGGTTGGATCACACTTGGAGAATTGTGAACAGTTCTGCTTTCCATACTAGAGAAAAAAAAACTTTCGGAATACTGTCGAAAGCGATTTACGAGATTGATACCAGAAATAAGAGGTTATACCAGCCAGGAACGATCCAACAGGCTGGAGCTCTCTCCTCTAGAAAGGAGAAGACTGAGGGATGACCTCAGAGAGGTCTTTAATATTACGTGGAGAAGTTGCTTCCGCTTGCAGGGAAGATAAGAATTATTGGCCGTAAGTATAAAATAATCACAAGTAAATCCAATGCGAATTCAGCAGAAACATCGTTACCCATAGTGTGGCAAGAATGTGGATTTAGTTACAAGAAGTTGGGCGGCACGGTTGTTAGCACTACTGCCTCACAGTGCCAGGGACCCGGGTTCGATTCTCGGTTTGGGTCACAATCTGTGCGGAATTTGTTCGTTCTCTTCGTGTCTACGTGGGTTTCCATCGGGTGCTCCGGTTTCTTCCCACAGTCCGAATTATGTGCTGGGTAAGTGCATTGGCCATGCTAAATTCTCCCTCAGTGGACCCAAACAGGCGCCGGAGTGTGGCGACTAGGAGATTTTCACAGTAACTTCATTGCAGTGCTAATGTAAGCCTACATGTGACACTAATAAATAAACTTTAACTTAAACTTAAACTTAGCTCAGGCGAGTAGCATAGATAGATTTAAGAGGAATCCAGATAAATGCTCATGCAAGAAAGGGGAATCGAAGTTTATGTTGATGGGGTTATATAAAGGAAAGGGGAGGGGGTTTGTGTGGTACATGGATCTGTTGGGTCAAATGGGTTCTTGTGCTGTAAATACTTTGAGTGGATTCTCATATGGATGGATAACACAACGAAACTCCTTTCTAATACAATCATTGAGTATTTGTCCAGGGACAACATGCTGCAAAATGTATGTCCCGTCTTGCAAAACTCAAATACCTGGTCAAATATTCCCCTTAAATAAATACATTTGTTAAACTGCCTCTGATGTATTATGTAAACTTTCATTGTCCTGGTAAAAAAAGGGAAAATCGTGGTGAACGAACTTGCTGGAGATTTTTGGAAGAAGTAACAGAGGGTTGATGAAGGTAATGCTGTTGATGTGGTGTACCTCGACTTCTGCCATGCATTTGATACCGTGCCAGACAACAGATTTGTGAGAAAAGTTATAGCTCATGGAATAAAAGGGACAGCAGCAACATGGATACAAAATTGGCTGAGTAATCGGAAACAGCGAATGATGGTTAATGGATATTTTTTGGGCTGGAGGAAGGTTTGTACTGGAGTTCCCCAGGGATTGAGGCCCATTGTTTCTTCCTAATATATATTTCAGAATCTAGATCTAAGTATTGTAAACTGTGATGGGGATAGTGTAGGACTTCAAAGGACTAGATAAATTGGTGGAGTGGGCAGATAGGGGGCAGATGAAGATCAATGTCGAGGAGTGTGACAGGGTTCACTTTGGTTGGAAGAACATATAGGGACAATATAAGATAAAGGGTACAATTCTAAAGGGTGTGCAGAAGCAAAGGGAACTGGGTGTATATGTACAAAGATCATTGAAGGTGACAGGACAGGTGGATAGAGCAATTAATAAAGCATAAGTCCCCTAGGCTTTATTAATAGGGGCATAGAGTACAAATGTAAGGAGGTTATCTGAACTTGTAAAGGCAATAGTTAGACCTCAGCTGGAATACTGTGTACAGTTTTGGGTGCTATCGGAAGGGTGTGAATGCATTGGAGAGAGGGTAGAAGAAGTTTACAAGAATGGCTCCAGGGATGGGAAGCTTCAGTTATGAGGATAGATTGGAGAGGTTGGAACTGTTCTCCTGGAACGAGTGAAGGTTAAGAGGAGATTTGATCGAGATGTTCAAAATCATGAGAGGACCGGACAGAGTAGATAGGAAGAAATTGTGCCCACTTGTAAAAGGTCCGAGAATGAGAGGCCACAGATTTAAATTAATTTGCAAAAGAACTAAATATGTGAGAAAAAATAAAATTACACAGCAAGTGGTTGGTATCTGGAGTGCACTGCCTGGATGCTGGTGGAGGCAGGTTCAATCGAGGCATTCAAGAGGGCATTAGATGATTATTTGAATAAAAACAATGTGCAGGGGTATGGGGGAAAGGTAGGGGAATGGTTATAATGCTCATTTGGAGAGCCGGTGCAGACATGATGGCCGGGATTTTACCGGCATGTTCGCCCTGTTTCTGGGGCGGGTGTAGCTCGGAGAATGGCATTCTCCATTGGCCTCAGGTGGGATCGTACAAACCTTGAGCGGAAGTTCCGGTAAAATTCCACCCGATGAGCTGAATGGCCTCCTTCTGCACCCTAATATCATAGAATCATTTTATCATAGAATCCCTACAGTGCAGAAGAGGCCATTCAGCCCATCGAATCTGCACCAACTCTCTGACAGTGCAGCCCTCCCCCCCACCCCCCACCCTATCCCCATAACCCTACACATTTCCCATGGACAATCCACCTAACCTGCACATCTTTAATAATGCCGTGATTCCGTGAAGGAAGAATTTCCATTTATATAGCACCGTTCACAACATCCTAACGTGCTTCATTGCCAATGAAATACTTGTTTTTGAAGCAAAAACATGGCTGCCAATTTCCACTCAGAAGGTTGCCACAAAAACGACAATGAAATAAATGACCAGATAATATGCTTTTGATAATGTTGGTTCAGAGATAAATGTTGACTGGAACACCAAGGCAACACTCCTGTTCTTCGAATAGTTATTTTACATCCACCTTAGAGGGCAGATGAAGTCCCACAGTTCAACATTTCATTTGAAAGGTCGAACATGAAGCAATAACATGCTCTTTTAGCACTGTACTGAAGTATCAGTGTGGATTATCTGCCCAAGAATCTAGACAGAGAATGAATGCATTCTATTCCTCCTCGAAGATGAATGCAAGCCAAAGTACTCACGTCCCTTTAGAAGATGAACAATCAATGGACATTTTATTGGACACCACTGGCTAATATTGTTGGCATGTGATGTACTGATCACAAATACCTAGACAGATATAGGATGTCCAAAGATGTGTGAGTTAGGTTGATTGGCCATGGTAAATTGCCCCTTAGTGTCAGGGTAAATAAGTAGGGTTATGGAGATAGGCCCTGAGTGGGATTGCGGTCGGTGCAGACTCAATGGGCCGAATGGCCTCCTTCTGCACAGTAGGGATCCTATGATTCTATGAGATACAACACAGAAAGTACAAAAAGATTCCTTCCCTCAACTGAAAATAAAATCCATCTGGAATTATAATCAAGATGTGTGTGGAAACTATATTTTATCAAATGTCTATTTGGTCTGCCATGTTTTAGTTCAAGACACAGTTATAATTAAATTAAGTCTTTCTATATTTAAGTTCACCACATCCCAGTAAAAGAAAGAAAGACCTGCATTTGCGTAACTCTGCTCTCAACTTGAGGACATCTCAAGGTATTTTCCAGTCAACAACGTCTTTATTTTTGAAATGTAGCCACTAATGGAATGAAAGACACATGGCAGGGAATTTGCAAGGCAAGTTCCAACAAGCAGCAATGTTATGAGGACCAGATAGTCCCTTTTGTGTTAGCTGTATTGGTTTAGGGATAGATATTGGCCAGGAGCTTTGGATGGTGTAGCAGTGTCATCTCCATCTGATAGGCTGGACAGGATCTCAGTTTAAAGTCTCAACCAAAAAATAGCACCTCCGCCAGTGCAGAATTCCCTAAGTACCACCTTGGGAGAGTCAACTTAGATTTTGTGCTCAGGTCCCTGGAGTGAGTCTTGAACACCCAACATGCTGATTCAGAGTATATCAAAGTCTTGGTTTAGTTCAGTCCTTTGTTTCCCATGGTGTTCAACGAGGCTTTGGTACATCAAAACTCTCCTGTGGTCTCTGCTCAGGTGGTGAGTAGGATACCAAAGACAATTGCCCCTGCCCCTCTCCAATTGTTGCCATGGAATCTTTCACAGCCACAGAGAGGTGAGACTCAAGTTTACATGTCACAGGGACATCATTACGGGCAAAAAGTAGTGGATCTAAATAAGGATTAAGAATCGGCGCTCGCTTGGTGGGCCGAAGGGCCTGTTCCTGTGCTGTATTGTTCTTTGTAACTTCATTGTTTCCAGTTCAGAGGCACAGTGGTTAGCATTGCTGCCTCACAGTGCCATGGACCTGGGTTTGATTCTTGGTTTGGGTCACTGTCTGTGTGGAGTCTGCACGTTCTCCCTGTAATCCCATTGCCTGCCATTCAGCACCATTGATTAGCTTAGTAATATTTCTGACCCACTATCTTTTTGCACAATAAATATGTTGGGCAGACTGCGTGGATTTCCTTTAGGTCCTCCGGTTTCCTCACACAGTCTGGAAGACGTGCTGGTTAGGTGCATTGGCCATGTTAAATTCTCCTTCAGGTGCCGGAGTGTGGCAACTAGGGGATTTTCACAGTAACTTCATTGCAATGTTAATATAAGCCTACTTGTGACAGTGATAAATAAACTTTAAACTTAGAAGTATGATTTCAGCTTGATCGCTTTTAGGTGTCCTCCCTGCTACTGCGATTCTGTGAACACACAGGATGGATCAACAGTTTTTCGTATTGTCTGTGCTTGCGGCACTCTACACAGACCTCTGAGCATCAATCCAACGAGAGCACGTCAGAAGTTATTAATTGTTCACCTACTGTTCTGAGAAAAATCCATCTGAGAATAAGTCCTTGGCCCTCATAAACAGGTTAATGAATGGGTTAAAATGGCAGAACTAAAGTAGACAGAAATTAATCTGAATTAATTAGCCTGTGCACTAAAAATATTGCAGAGGAAATTAAGTAATTGAGGTTGACAGAGATTTATATATCTTCTGGATTAGTTCTTGCTGAGCTTCCCAGCATTTTATGTTTTTACTTCCAGTTTCCAGTATCTGCATTATTTTATTTTGTCATAAATTATCCAACTGAAGTTAAAAGCGCCAACTTTTGAATGGACTTACTTTGCATTAAGTTGATCTTTCTCTACACTCTAGCTAAGACTGTAACACTACATTCTGCACTCTCTCGTTTCCTTCTCTATGAATGGTATGCTTTGTATAGTGTGCAAGAAACAATACTTTTCACTGTATATTAATACATGTGACAATAATAAATCAAATCAAAATCAAAAAACAGTATCTTCAGGGCATAGATGGAGATCATTCAGCCCGTTGTTAATATGTCAGCTCTTTGAACGAGCTATCTGCTAAATTTACTCCCCCACTGTCTCCCCATAGCCCTGGGAATATTGTCCATATCCCTTTCTTGGTGGAAGGTGAGAAAAAAAGAATATGAGGAAGACGAGAGATCCAACTTGGTTTGTAAAGATAAAACTCCTCTCCCTCCGCGATGGCGGGTCCAGGAATAAGTGAATCTGGAGTTGCCTCATCCCAGTTTCCATTATGATTGAGTCAACTGCATAAAATCACCTACAACAGGGAGGGGAGACAATGGCATAGTGGTATTGTCACTGATATCCCCATCCGGAGACTCCGGGTAATGATCTGGGTTCCAAATCTCACCACAGCAGATGGTGAAGTTTGAATTAAATTAATAAAAACAAAACCATTGTCATAAAAACCCACCTATTTTGCTTATTTATTAGTGTCACAAATAGGCTCACATTAACACGGCAATTAAGTTACTGTGAAAATCCCCTAGTACACTCTAACACCTGTTCGGGTACACTGAGGAAGAATTTAGCATGGCCAACGCACAGGCAGTGACCCAAGCCAGGAATCAAACCCAGGTCTCTGGCGCTGTGAGGCAGCAGTGCTAACCATTGTGTTGCTGTGTTGCGCCTGGTTCACTAATGCCCTTGTAGGGAAGGAAATCTGCTGTCCTTACCTGGTCTGACCTACATGTGACTCCAGACCTACAGCGATGTTGACTCTTAAAATGCCCACTGAAACACACTCAGTTCAAGGGCAATTAGGGATGGGCAATAAATGGTGACCCAGTAAGCGATGCTCACAACCCGTGAATGAACAGGAGGAAAAAAACCTTTCTACTCAAACACATAGCTGAGTTGGAGATTTGGAACCTCAATGAATTTAAGTAACATTTGGTATTTCCTTCATACTGGGAGTGTCAAATAGATTTTGTGGAACTTGAATCGATGACCAGGTGACTCAAAACAAAGAGTGTACCAAGAGTGTACCACTGAACTTTGACTGTCACTTATACCAAGTTCAGATATAAACCTACAGACAGATGGCACCTACAGACAATATTATCACATAGGTTTCATTGTAGGAGATGGTATCATTGCTTTGTGACAAATGCTGATTCTCTGCTGCTTACACTGCCTGCTAGGAAATGATGGGCCAGGAACATAACCTTAAAGGGGGTCCCATGGTGTCTTTAATGGAATTTTGCTCAGTTTGAGCCCAGTCTTAATTCCATTGCCAGCCATTTAGCACCATTGATTAGCTCAGTAATATTTCTGCCCTGTTATCTTTTTGCACAATAAATATGTAGGGCAGGCCGCCTGGGTCTTTTGCTACCAAATAAACCTGTTGGACTTTAACCTGGTGTTGTTAAACTTCTTACTCAAGTCATAGAGGCAGAACAACATAGAAACATAGACACTTCGAGCCTGCTCCGCCATTTATCACGATCATGGCTGATCATCCAACTCAGTAGCCTAATCCTGCTTTCTCCCCATAATCTTTGACCCCATTCGCCCCAAGTGATATATCTAGCCGCCTCTTGAATACATTCAACATGGCTGAAAGAGTGACAAAGTCCACCATATATATGTAGGTCCCTCAGAAGCATGAC
The DNA here is from genome assembly GCF_964213995.1 of Mustelus asterias. Classification (NCBI taxonomy): domain Eukaryota; kingdom Metazoa; phylum Chordata; class Chondrichthyes; order Carcharhiniformes; family Triakidae; genus Mustelus; species Mustelus asterias. The sequence continues at coordinate 145,981,676 of NC_135803.1, read as the reverse complement.
AACACTAACAACTTGAACTTATATAATACCTTTCAACATCCTTAAAGGTCACAAGGCAGTTCACAGGTACAAAATTTTGCAAGCGAGCCAGATGAGGGAATGTCAGCCGACCACAACTGTGGTCGAAGAGGTAGGTTTTAGGGAACAACTTAAAGGAACAGAGAGAAGTGGGATAACTGAGACTGTTTAGAGAGGGAATTCCAAAGCTTAGGTCCTGGGAAGCTTAAAGAACGGTCTGCAATGCTGAAATTAGGAAAATTGGAGATGTGCAAGAGATTAGAAATGGAAGGGCTAATCTATCAGCAAGTTCGAGCAGTGAATCATTGACACATGTGCCACCTTGATGATAGATGGCCCATTGAGTGCAGCAAAGCTTTCTCTCGCTTGTTCTGCTAATCTGTACAGTTGAAAGCAACCAATGCAAACATTAAAAACCACAGCAAAGCATCCTTCCAGGGACTGGATGGCACATTGTGTTTGCACATTGCCCTTTCACCTTTGGAACAGGGACAAATTCACTCCAGGCGTTAAATAAAAGTATCCACTTTCCGCCTGCAGAAAGACCCCTGAGAGAAACAGGCTCTGGGCATTTTTAATATAACTGGTGAGAATGAATTACGACGAAAAAAAACTGACCACAATTCGACACCAATTAGCACTAAATTAGTCGTGCCACTCAGAGAGGCTGTGGGAAATGAAAATGTCACACTGGTGTTGTAGCTACTGACCTTGTAAGATGGGAGCAAAGATGCATCATTGGGTTAAGATTGGAGGGGGCTCTACTCTACGTACGGCCTATCAGAGCTGGGAGTGCTTAATGCTGACATCAGGTGAAATATGTTGGGGAGAAGAAAGGCAATATTCTTCAGTTAGTGCGGAACCGACAGTATATCAATGTGGAAGGGAGATTTCCTCTACTCTTTACAAATAGCTTTACGATTTCGCACTGAAATTGAGGAATGCTGGATTTGCCAGATTGAGTTAAGTGGATAGATGCCAAAGAAGACTGGGAAATATATCCCTTGCCTGGCTACCCTAAGCACAGGCCTTTAAATTTGGAGTTGGTTGTCCAAAGTGTCAACACCTGCCAGTGATAGGAAACTGGATCCTTTCCACAATTCCCAACATGGGAATAGGCAGTGAATGAGGGGTGCGAGGGAGGGAGCAGCTGCTGTCCCAGTGATTCTTTCTGAAGGAACCATATAATCTCAATCTGCAACCAGGAAAGGAAAAATGCTGGAAACGCATGACAGGTCAGCTAACATCTCCCTGGTATTTAGGACTAGGAGCTGCCCGAAGGCCAAGAGATCCTAAGGCCCCAGGTGCACACTCATCAGCTAATGGCTGTCATTTGCCAGAGATAAGGCAAGAAATGTGTTACCCCCTCTGAACAACTATTTTCAGCTGTGAGCATCCCAGCCTTCTCGATGATCTTCACTGCTTGAGGAATTGATTTATCAGCGATCTACAGGTTTATTACAATGAGCAATAGAATTACTGAACCGTCGCGCCTGAGTGACAGTAAAATGTTAATGTTCTGAAATAAAGGTTCAGGAAACATCAGCAGATCAGATAAATCTCACAACACGGTAACAGCGCAGGCAGGGTCAGTACAAGAGTATTAGGCATCCTAGATGAATGTTCAGCCTTGCACAATTATCTTTTGGAAAATGAATTTTGCGCATTAGTATGGATAAAAATTCTGCTTCTGTAATTACATTTTTACTTTACATGAAAAAAGAGAATATTCTGATTCAGGTTGTACATTCTCATTGTTCTACACTTTTCACGGAATACGGACATTATAATGGATTGGCTGTGCTAAATTGCCCCTTCGTGTCCAAATATGTGCAGGTTAGGTGGATTGACCATGGTAAATTTCCCCTTAGTGTCCAAATATGTGTAGGTTAGAATAATAGAATCATAGGATCCCTACTGTACAGAATAAGGCCATTCAGCCCATCAAGGCTGCACTGACAACAATCCCACCCAGGCCCTATCCCCGTAACCCCAGGTATTTACTCTGCTAGTCTCCCTGACACTAAGAGGCAATTTAGCATGGCCAATCAAACTAACCTGCACATCTTTGGAGTGTGGGAGGAGACCAGGGCACTCGGAGGAAACCCACGCAGACATGGGGAGAACGTGCAAACTCCACGCAGACAGACACCCGAGGCTGGAATTAACCTGGGTCCCTGGCGCTATGAGGCAGCAGTGCTAGCCACTGTGCCATCCTGCTGCCGTTAGGTGGATTAGGTGGCAATACAGTGAGGTTACAGGGATAGGGCAGAGGGGAGAGTCGGGGTGGGATGCTCTTTCGAAGAATCGGTGCAGACTTGATGGGCCAAATGGCCTCTTTCTGCTCTGTAGGGATTCTATGGTTCTATGGAGAAGTAACCTTATCATTAAGAGTATAAGAGTACTTCAAATTAAATTGCAAAATCAGCACAAAGGTAAAACCATTACACAACAAATTTAAGACAGATATCAGAAAATTCTACTTACATGAAGTGTGAGCAACATGGGGAATAGGAGACAAAACCCAGCTAAATGAGACGCCTCCGTGGAAAGAATGGGCCTATTTAAATGGAAGACCAAGATGGGCTGAATGGCCTTGAACAGAATCTTGAAACAGGAGTAGGTCATTCTGCCCCTCAAGCATCTTCTGTTATTCTATTAAATCATGGCTGATTTGAACTTTAACTACATTTACCCACCTTTGATCTATATCCCTCGATACTTTTACTTAATAAAACTCTGACAGACTCAATCTAGAAGATGTCACTGTCCCAGTGTCCCCTCCCATGAGAAGGAAGTTCCTTGTTTCCTCTATATTTTTTGTGAAAGAATTGTCCCCGCTAAATGTTCCAGTTCTAATATTAAGACTGTGTGTATTGTTCTAGGTCCCCTCAACAGAGGAACTATTACCTCTGTATCTACTCTGCTGAACAGTGCTATCATTTTAAAAACCTGAACTTTCTAAACTCAAGGGACTACAAACTGAATCTGTCCGTAGATTTAACCTAGTAAGTCCTGAAATAGATGTTAAACTGACAGGTCAGTTCTTCTTAAATAATAGTGTCATTTGCAATTTTACAATCGAAAAGTATAATCTTTTGGGAAATTGTAACTGATATATCTGTGATTACCTCTCCTTATCTTTAAATACCCGGGGCGAAAATGATCAGGTTCTGGTGACTTGTCTACTTTTTTCTCATTACTACGTTTTCAATCTTGTATTAAATTCAAAAAAATGCACTTGTATCTTAGGTATTTTGCCTTGAGTTGAGAGACAGATGAGGAGAGACTGAGTAGATTAGGACTATACTCATTGAAATTCAGAAGAATGAGGGAAGATCTTATAGAAACATATAAGATTATGAAGGGAATAGATAAGATAGAAGCAGGGAAGTTGTTTCCACTGGCAGGTGAAACTTTAACTAGGGTGCATGGCCTCAAAATAAGGGGAAGCAGATTTAGGACTGAGTTGAGGAGGAACATCTTCACACAAAGGGTTGTGAATCTGTGGAATTCCCTGCTCAGTGAAGCAGTTGAGGCTACCTCATTGAATGTTTTTAAGGCAAGGATAGATACATTTTTGAACAGTAGAAGAACTAAGAGTTATGGTGAGCGGGCGGGTAAGTAGAGCTGAGTCCACGAAAAGATCAGCCATGATCTTATTGAATGGTGGAGCAGGCTCGAGGGGCCAGATAGCCTATTCCTGCTCCTAGTTCTTATGTTCTTATATCCCTTCTCTCTGATCCTGCAACTAGTCAGCACTACATGTGAAAGCAGGGAGCCTCTCAAAAGGCAAAGTTTAATGAATCTGAGCTGTCCGCTGGACCAAATCGTGATCGGCCAAATTCAGTAGCAATGGGGGTTAAACACTCACATCAGGGCTAAACAAGGGGCCACACACTTCTTGTGTTGTGGTTCAGGTCAAAAAAAATTGTTCAGTATGTTTTCTCTGTTCAACATGACTGCATACCAAAGGTGTGTACAGTGCTGGCATCCCCACTTTGGATGGAACAACATGCCTCTTTCAAACCCCGCCAGCAACTAAAACAATAAGAAAGTAGTCAAGTGTTCCATCAAGAGTTGATCTGATAAGTGTTACCAAAATGGTTTGTAATAAAAGTCCATTTGAAAGCATTTTATCAGTTGGTCCTCATCTGGCCTAATTTCAAAAGTGCGGAGAACAATTTGTGTCTTGACCCTGTCATTTTGTACACAGGTGTCAGCGAATTAATGCAGGGGTTACCTAGCAACCATTATTCCCTTTGAAGTGTACTAATCCTGAGGATTATCTGGAGCAAGAGAATGACTGTACTTTAAAAGATTATTTCTCCCCGTGTTCAACTTGATGCATAGGTCACTGAGCATGGGTCCTGACCCTTTTAAAATAGATAGTTATCTTAACCTTTTAAAATAGATACACTGACGGTAAATTTAAGACCACATGAAACAGTGTAGGCCTCAGTAATGGTGAAACACTAATAGAATTACCAGTCTGTCTCTATTTTGACCGTCTAGTCTATAATTCAATTCTCAGCCTACAATGTGTTTTATGTAAAACGCTAAATCTTTATACGCGGTCAGAGAGAGTCCTCGCAAGATCCAGACACAGACTCTGGCCACTTACTATTCTTACATCCGGAATCGCCTGTGAATTACTATGATTCTACCTAAAGTCCTGGCATTCCAGATAGGTTCAACTTAATTGTTGATTGAAGTGACATAAAGGACAAGAAAGGATTGCACATACAAAGCACCTTTCAAGATCTCAGGATGCTCCAAAGAGCTTTACAAATTGCAATTTACAAAGTACGTTTTTTTAATGCAGGCTCAGTTGTAATGTAGGAAATAAGACACAGCAAACTGCCACAAATAGCAATGTGACGATAGATAATCTTAGATATGTTATTAAGAATCCTTACAGTGCTGAAAGTGGCTTTTCAGCCCCTCAAGCCTGCACCAACAACAATCCCACCCAGGCCCCCTCACTGTAACCCCACATATTTACCCTGCTAATCTCCCTGACACTAAGGGGCAATTTAGCATGGCTAATGCACCCAACCCGCATATCTTTGAACTGTGGGAGGAAACCGGAGCACCCCGGAGGAAATCCACGCAGACATAGGGAGAACTCCGCACAGACATACACCCAAGGGAGCCTGGATCCCTGGCACTGTGAGGTAGCAGTGTTAACCACTGTGCTACCGTGCCATCACTGTTTTCAGTGATGCTGATTGAGGGAGAAATATTGGCTGGAGAGAACCTCTGAGGAGAACCTCCCCGCTCTTCTTCAAATCAGCACCCTTGGGATCTTTGACGGCCAGCTGAGAGAGCAGACGGGACCTCAAGTTAACATATCATCCAGAAGATAGCTCCTCGAACAGTGCAGCACTCCCTCGGAATGGCATTCCAGCGTCAGCCTGGATTTTGTGCTCAGGTTTCACAGTGACACTTGAGTCCACAACATTCTGAGTCTGAGCGCTACCCTCTGAGCCACGACTTTTAAAATGTAATCGCACAGAGACTGAACCATTTTGTCTCTAGTTCAACTTTGATAATAAAGTATTTATTTATTAGTTACAAGTAGGCTCACATTATTAATTACTGTGAAAATCCCCTAGTCGCCACACTCCGGCGCCTGTTCGGGTACACTGAGGGAGAATTTAGCACGGCCAATGCACCTAACCAGCACGTCTTTCGGACTGTGGGTGGAAATCGGAGCACCCGGAGGAAACCCACGCAGAGACGGGGAGAACGTGCAAACTCCACACAGACAGTGATCCAGGCCAGGAAACAAAACCGGGTCCCTGGCGCTGTGAGGCAGCAGTGCTAACCACTGTGCCACCGTGCCACAGTAATCTATGAATGTGGGCAATTGCACCTTGAAAAATATTTTGCCTGTAAGGTTTTGTACAGTCGCAGTGAATTGAAGACTTGGCTTCTGATAACGCGTCTTTAACAGAAGAAGGTTGATCACCGGGATGCCACTGAATCATGCAGGATACCTGAGTACTTCTTCAAAGGGGTATGTACCTGTCAGAGGGGGGATTTTACTTGAAGTTCCCCTTTTGATTTTTTATATCAGTAAGTTGAATAGATTATTAATATTCAAACTGAAAGTAGTAACTTTAACCACGTACAACATCTTTCAAGCTCAGAGGGTGGCCGGAGCCTTCAGGCTTTAGTAAGTTTCATTTGCAGATACCACAAAATTCACCAAAGTCAATTTATTTTCAATCTTATTTGAATATCATTCAAGTACGGGCTTTGGATGCCATTTTTTTGTATGCACAGTTTATATGACGGGCATTCTGACATTGTTCCATTTGTGCCCCAGCTCCCCATATTGAGGCTGTTATTTTTACTGACATTGTGAACTTTAAGAAGCAAGATCTACGTTTGACTCCAGAGCCACAGCAATGTGGTTGACTCTCAGCTGCCCTCGGGCAACTAGGGATGGGCAATATGTGCTGGCCAGTCAGCGACGCCCGTGTCCCACAAATGAATTTAAAAAAACACTGCAGATGCTGAAACCTGAAATAGGAACAGATGAAGCTGGAAAACTCAGCAGCCGGAAGTCTACCACCCCACCCGCCACAGGAATCGGAGTGGACGAGAGGCAGACAATGGGAAGGACCGTTGACCTCTGGTGGGATTTTCTGGTCTCGGGTCAAGCGAGGCCATAAAATCCCGCCCAACATGTCTGGCAGCATCCATCAGGAGAGGAAGCAGAGTTAACATTTCGAGTCCTTTGACTCTTTGTCAGAGCCTACATGTCCATCCTTGGCCTGCTGTAACACTCCAATGAAGCCCAAGGCAAACTGGAGAAGCAGCACCTCATCTTCCATTTGGGCACATTGCAGAGCCTCAGGACTCAAATTGAGTTGGTCAACTTCAGATTGTGATCTTTCCCCATCTTGAGCCAGTTTTTAAAAAATATCCCATAGATGTATTGCCTCAACACAACACCCCCAACCCCCTGAAAAATTAGGCCATCTGACTTTTGTTCTTAAAGTTGCTGGCATGGTGGCACAGTGGTTAGCACTGCTGCCTCACAGCACCAGGGACCTGGATTCAATTCCCAGCTTGGGTCACTCTTTGTGTGGAGTTTGCACATTCTCCCCATGTCTGCGTGGGTTTCCTCCGGGTGCTCTGGTTTCCTCCCATACTCCAAAGATGTGCAGGTTAAGTGGATTGGCCATGCTAAATTGCCCCTTATTGTATGAAACATTCTGAAACATTTCACTGTAACACGATGTTATATAGCTGCAGCAACGGCATGTTATCTCATACAAACCATCCTGCAGTGATAGGTAAACATTTTCTTGTTCCTCTCACTTGTCCCCCCTGCACCAGGGATGAACACTTGAACACTCACATCTACCCCGTCAGTGATTACAATCAGTTTTCCACTCCAATAAAATTTCCTTTATCTTCTCGGGAGATGGAATACATGCCTGTGCATGTGTAATCTACTGTATCTTTACAATCCTGAAACCGTGTGTATATATTGTTCCTTTACGTTCATTTATCTTTCCACACACACTATTCCCTTATAACCCTTCATCTTTGCACCCTTAATGGCCTAGAAATGTCACCATATTGTTTGTCGAGGGCTAAGCGGCCTCCAATAAGAGGAGGTGGGACATTAATGGCATGCTCATTAGGAATCAGAAGTGCACTGCCTGTCATATTAACCTGTGCAAAAAATTAATGGGGTCCAGAACCCATAGCTGAAGGAAATTCAAATAAAATTAAAAATAAATTGACCTTGGTGAATTTCATGTTGTCCGCAAATAAAACTTAAGCCTCAAGTCTCCTGGCATCACCTTGAAAGAGTGTGACATATGTGATTAAAGTATTTAACTTTTAGTTTGAGTATTATTAATTCATTGGTTTACAGATTTAAAAACCAGCAAAAATGGAAACATGCAAGTAAAGTTCCCCCTCTGACATGTACATGCGGTGTGGGTGGCCCGGTGGCACAGTGGTTAGCACTGCTGCCTCACAGCGCCAGGGACCCGGGTTCAATTCCAGCCTTGGGTGATTGTGTGGAGTTTCCATGTTCTCCCCGTGTCAGCGTGGGTTTACTCCCACACTCCAAAGATGGCCAAGTTAGGTGGATTGGCCATGCTAGATCGCCCCTTAGGGTCCCAGGGTGCATAGGTTAAGGGATTGTCGGAGCTAATGCATGTGGTGGACCTGGGTTGAATGCTCTGTCGGGGAGTCAGCGTGAACTTGATATGTCAAGTGGCCTCCATCGGCACTGTAGGGATTCTGTGATCCATGCCTCTTTGAAGGAATGATAATTCTTCCTGACTCAATGGTGTGGTATGACTGTTCCTTTAAGGATCAATCTGCAGAGTAGAGGTCACATGACCCTGGGAGCTTATCGGCAAGCAGTCAGGAGTGGGGGAATCACCCTGCTGAGCTCGGGTTTCTGTTCCAGAACCTTCTCAGGAGCTGGCTGCAACCAAGAGGCTGCAAGCCTCTGTGTAGGCTTTACTTGCAAATAAACGTGTTATTTTTCACTTAACTGGTGAACAAGAATTACTACAAACGGCATCCCAAAATGTTCTTTCAGACATATTATCAGACGCCAAGTCTTCAAGACGTTGCGATTGGGTAAAACCTTAGAGGCAGGAACTGGTTCAATTACCCACAATCATATTCTTTAACATCAAGGTTGAACCAGGTATAAGATGTTTTTATGCCGATGCGGTTACAATTTGGCCCCTGTCTGAAGGCCACCCCTGCTCTTTCTGACTTCACGTTCATATTAAACACTCGACTCTTTGATTGTAATCTGCTGGAGTCCTACTAAGGAAAACCCTTCGGCAGTACGTAGTCCTTGAATGCAGCCGGACTGACTGACTTTAACTTCTCTGTTCTTTAAGTCAGTCTGCACTATTCACACCTAGCATTCTCAAATTAAAAAGAACTTGTCTGAGCTTTTGCTGAATTTAAGCGTTAAGATAGAATACTGGAAAACGAGAGGCAAATCTGGGGTGGGGAAAGAAAAATAGAGAGGGAATTATAGAAAGACCAGGTTAAAATTGTGAAAGAGACAGAAAGAAAAAGTAAGAAATAAATAAAAACATTTTGAATTTATGTTTAAAAATTTCTCAGAAAGCTTTGGTGCCTGGCAGAATCATAGAATCCCTACAGTGCAGAAGGAAGCCATTTGGCCCATCGAGTCTGCACCGACCACAATTTCACCCAGGCCCTATTCCTGTAACCCCTTATATTTACCCTGCTAATCGCCCTGACACTAGGGTTAATTTAGCATAGCCAATCAACCTAACCTGCACATCTTTGGACTGTGGGAGGAAACCCACACAGACACGGGGAGAACGTGCAAACTCCACACAGACAGTGACCCGAAGCCGGAGTTGAACCCGTGTCCCTGGTGCTGTGAGGCAGCAGTGCTAACCACTGTACCAAATGTGACTGCACTATTTCAATACTTGCCTTTCTAAGCCAGAGAGGGTGCAGGGCATCACAGAAACATTAATCTTCTCATCAGAGTGATCCTCATGCTGCTAATTACCAGCCCTAACTTTCTACTGTGAGTTTAATTGATAATTAATATGGGGTAGTAGCAATGCTTTGTAACAGCTGTGGAGGTTGAGGGTGCATTACCATTTCCCAAAGAACGGAGCAAAATCACACAACCTGTAGCAATTCACAAATAATGGCATATTTAAGTTTATTTATTAGTGTCATAAGTAGGCTTACATTAAGACAGCACTGAAATTACTGTGAAAATCCCCTAGTCGCCACACTTCGGCACCTGTTCGGGTACACTGAGGGAGAATTTAGCATGGCCAATCTACCTAACCAGGACGTCTTTCAGACAGTGGGAGGAAACCAGAGCACCCGGAAGGAAACTTACACAGACACGGGGAGAACGTGCAGACTCCACACAGACAGTGACCCGAGGCCAGGAATTGAACCTGGGTCCCTGATACTGTGAGGCAGCAGCGCTAACCACTGTGCCACTGCTACCTTGCTACAAGCTGCTGAACAATTTGCATATTAATGAAAAGTGTAATTAAAATTCAGATTATTTTGGCAGCAAAATCTGGATCATTGTTTTATTTTCCACCCCCCCGCCAAAAGTTAGGAACGAATTCGAGAAAAAAATAAGCCTTCCAGTGCTGGAATGCACTTTTCATAATCTCGGCACAGTCTACAAAAAAGATTAACCTAAACTGAAACATCAGAACCCAGTTATCACAACACTCAAACAACCTTTACATTCCTCTATTGCCCACTTTGCTGCCTAGAACCCACTCATCGTTTCTTCCAAGCAGAGTGCATCTGTAATGTGACCTTCCCATTTCTACAGGTAGGAATCTTTATTGAAGACCAATCATGCCATTAAAATAATAATTACTGGGCAATTATGGAGCTTGGCAGCCTTCAGGAGAGTCTCAACGCGCGCTCAATGCAAATACTTGAAGGGGGCTCATTTTCTTCTGTTCGTTTGCCTCATCAATATGCTTCACATTTATTCCTCGCACAGCCTGCCACCCACGGCTTTCTAAGAAAAGCACCAATTACATCAAATGCTACAAGTAATCTCTTCCACATGAAGTGAAGAATTTCAATATTCAGCCAGCCCCTGCCTGTAACTCTTTCAGGTGTTCGCAAAGGTGGAATGATTCCATTAGTCAGGATTTTCCACAGTTGATAAACGTCGACTCAGAAAAAAAGGACTGAAGTTATTTCTCGGGAGCCTCAAGAATTTTCAATGGTGAGGGCACAGGGCAATGTGCCAGGGATGGCCATGTGCCCCCACGTCCACTCCCACCCACCTCCCTGATGCAGGGTGCCTCAACTGGGCAGTGAGCGCCTTCGAATGAGCACCACCCCATCACATCCTGGTAAACCTTTTCTGTACTCTCTAATACAGAAAAGATTTACCAGGATGTTGCCTGATGTGGAGGGTATTAGCTATAAGGAGAGATTGAATAAACTGGGATTGTTCTCCCTGGAAAGACGGAGACTGAGGGGGCGGCCTGGTAGAAGTTTATAAAATTATGAGGGGTATCGATGGGGTGAACAGTTGGAAACTTTCTCCCAGGGCAGAAATGACAATTACCAGGGGGCACAAGTTCAAGGTAAGGGGGGAAAGGGTCAGTAGAAATGTGCGGAGGAAGATTTTTACACAGAGGGTGGTGGGGGCCTGGAATGCACTGCTAAGTGAGGTGGTTGAGGCCAACACATTAGCAACATTTAAGACTTATTTGGATAGACACATGAACAGGCGGGGAATAGAGGGATACAGGTGGTTGGTCCAGATAGGACAACGTGATCAGCTCAGGCTTGGAGGGCTGAAGGGCCTGTTCCTATGCTGTACTGTTCTTTGTTTTTGTTCTTTATTCTAATTTGGTTTTTGATCTGAATTCTAGACACCACCCCATTTTCCATCGATTTATCTTGATCAATGATCCCTATTCGTTTGAAGCCCCTCAAGTAGTTCACCCCATAATGTTCTCTACTCCAAAGAATGCAAGATCGTCTATGAAGCCTTTCCTCATAATTTAACCCTTTTAACCCCAGTATCATTCGGAAAAATCTGCATTGCTCCCTCTCCAGGGAATAATATATTTAAAAAACTGGGTCCTGGTTTATTTGTGCTGAATGTTAAAGGCACTCTCTAAATTGATGCCAAATTATCTAACACCCAGCACTGAATGAGCTGAAGTTTCCTTCAATTAAGTATTGGGAAGACTGAAGTTCCAGATTCTGTTCCTTAGATATCGACTCCACCCCTCTCTCCCTGGTTACAGGCTGAGATTAAGCCAGTCTGTTCACAAACTTGGTGCCACATTTGATTAGATTTGATTTGATTTATTATTGTCACATGTATTAGTATACAGTGAAAAGTCTTGTTTCTTGCGCGCTATACAGATAAAGTATACTGTTCATAGAGAAGGAAACAAGAGAGTGCCGAATGTAGTGTTACAGTCATAGCTAAGGTGTAGAGAGAGATCAAATTAATGCAAGGTAAGTCCATTCAAAAGTCTGATGGCAGCAGGGAAGAAGCTGTTTTTGAGTCGAGGTTGGTACGTTACCTCAGACTTTTATATCTTTTCCCCAACAGGAGAAGGTGGAAGAGAGAATGTCCGGGGTGTGTGTAGTCCTCAACTATGCTGGCTGCTTTGCTGAGGCAGCGGGAAGTGTTGACAGAATCAATGGTTGGGAGGCTGGTTTGCGCGATGGATTGGGCCACATTCACAACCTTTTATAGTTTCTTGCGGTCTTGGACAGATCAGGAGCTGTGATACAACCAGAAAAAATGCTTTCCATGGTGCATCTGTAAAAGCTGGTGAGCATCGTAGCTGACATGCCAAATTTCCTTAGTCTTCTGAGAAAGTAAAGCGTTGACCCAGAGCTGAGTTTCCGACCTCATAGTCATACCATCGTGAAGACCATCTATTTCCAACTCTGTCACATCCCCCAACCTCACCCCATCGCAGCTCGCCCGTTGCTGAGGCCCTCACTCCTGCTTTCACCACCCCGAGACTGGACTCCCCCATTCTATCCTCCATAATATGGGCGGAATGGTGGCACAGTGGTTAGCACTGCTGCCTCACAGTGCCAGGGACCTGGGTTCGATTCCCGGCTTGGGTCCCTGTCTGTGTAGTGTCTGCACGTTCTCCCCGTGTCTGTGGGGGTTTCCTCCGGGTGCTCCAGTTTCCTTTCACAGTCCGAAGGATGTGCTGGTTAGGTGGATTGGCCATGCTAAATTCTCCCTCAGTGTGCCTGAAGAGGTGCCGGAGAACAGCGATTAGGGGATCTTCACAGTAACTTCATTGCAGTGTTAATGTAAGCCTACTTGTGACACTAATAAATAAACTTTAAACTTGAAGCTGTCTAAAACGCTGCTGCCTTTGACTTAACTCACAGCAAATCCTGTTCCCAAACATTCCTGTGCTCACTGATATAGAATCAAATCCCCACAGTGCAGATGAAGGCCATTTGGCCCATTGAGCCTGCACTGACTCTCCGAAAGAGCATCTTACCCAGGCCCACACTCCGCACTAACTCCGGAACCACTTTGCTTTACTATGGCTAATCCCCCTAACCTACACTTCTTGGGACACTAATTTAGCACGGCCAATCCACCTCACCTAAACATCTTTGGAGTGTGGGAGTAAACTGGAGCATCTGGAGGAAACCCACGCAGACATGGGGAGAATGTGCAAACTCCACACAGTCACCCAAGGCTGGAATCAACTCCGGGTCCCTGGCACTGTGAGGCAGCAGTGCTAACAACTTGCATTGACTACTTAAAATTCTCATCCTTTTCAACTCCCTCCATGGCCTCATCCTTCCCTATCTCTATAATCTCCTCCAACCCCATAACTCTTCAAGATATCTCCTTGTTCCTCTAATTTTGGCCTCTCGTGCGTTCCCAATTTTAATCGCTCCTGCAGTGAAGTGGATTGGCCTTCAGTTGCCTAGGCCTCAAGAATTTTCACCCCATACCTCTCTATCTCACTTTCCTCCTTTAAGGCGACCCTTAAAACCTACCTCTTCAACCAACTTTTCTGACCTGATATCACCTTTTGTGGTTCAAGTGTCAGGCTTGGTTTTATAATGGTTCTCTGAAACGTCTCGGGATCATAGAATCCCTACAGTGCGGAAGGAGGCCATTCGGCCCATTGAGTCTACACCGGCCACAATCCTCACCCAGGCCCTATCCCCGTAACCCCACATATTTACCCTACTAATCCTCTGACACCAGGGTCAATTTCGCATGGCCAATCCACCTAACCCGCATATCTTTGGACTGTGGGAGGAAACCGGAGCACCCGGAGGAAACCCACGCAGACACAGAGGGAATGTGCAAACTCCACAGTGACCCGAGGCCGGAATTGAACCCAGGTCCCTGGCACTGTGGGGCAGCAGTGCTAACCACTGTGCCATCGTTTCATTAGATTAAAGGCACTATATAAATGTTAGTTGTTGATGAAAAAAAAGACACTCAAGCTTTATTCTGACTGAACTTTTCACTTGTCAGACAACTGGTTGGTGAGGTGGCGAGGAGAAGGAGAGAGGACATTAGTGCAGACAATAGTGTAGTCATTGTACATGAAACAAAGCTTCAGTGTGTTGGGTGGAACCCTTGCCAAGCCACAGCACCAATAACACAGGCATCTTGTTGCTAAACTCCCATTGTATCTGGTTATCAAGGTACACAATGGGACAAAATAGCTGCAATATTTGATTACAGATCAAATCATTAGTTGCCCTCAAACAGTACTTACACGTTGTTCTTTACTTATTAGAGTAGTGGTTTTATTTTTAAAAAGTGCTTGGTAGCAGAACAGTTTAGTAAATTAGTTAGAAGCATATTGCCATATATTTCCACATGGTAAAAAAAAGCTTGGGACACACTGAAGTGCCTAAAGTGTCGTCACTGTTGGAATGTCAGGACATGTGGCAACCAATGTGTGCATAGCAAGTGCCCACAAACAGGAGAGAAATAAATAAATAGATCGTCTGTTCTACTGATGTTGGTTGAGGAATAAATATTGGCTAGGTCACCAGGAGAACTCCTCTTCAGATAGTGCCATAGGAAATAGGAACAGAATTCCGCCCTTCGAGCCTGCTCCGCCATTCAATCAGATCATGGCTGATCTCTCCCTGGTCTCAAATCCACCTCCCCACCTGGTCCCTATATCTCCTTGGCCATGGGATATTTTACGTCCACTGGAGAGGGCAGAAGAGGCCTCAGTTCAACATCTCATCCAAAGGTTGACACCTCTGACAGTGCAGCACCCCCTCAGTGCTGCACTGGTGTGCCAGCTTCAATCATGTGATCAATTCACTGAGCTTTCCGAGTTGGGGCAAGAATGCCAATAACTGTGGTGGGGTTGGCACTTATTTATGGTAATGGTATCATAATGAAAAGTCATTCCCACTAAATTGTTGTTATGAATTTAATTCTGTACTTACTGTTTATCAAGACAGCTATATGGGTCAGAGGCTAAATAGTGGAGTGCTGTGCAATATTTCTTGCTTTGTGCCATTATTGTCAATAAATTTTCCACTGCATCCCCTCAGTCAATTTCTCAGGAATGCACCAGGTTATTGTAGAATCTTAGAATTTTGCTGGAAAAGGAAACATCCTACAGAAGCTTGTCATCTTGCATTCATCAGGACAGACACGAGGATATCAACTTTCAAAGGGAGCAACGATATACACTGCACGAAAGAAGGGATTATCAGGGATTAAGATTATCAATTGAACTCGCAATGTGACTTACTCACATTTTCTAGAAGTTACGTATATTCTTACACAAGGACCCGTCCACTGCAGACAAAAGGAACATGTCCAGGCATTGCACTTTTTAAAAAGTTAACCTCAAGAGACATTAGTTCCCTGGTGCATTCTCAATAGCAGCACCACCAACCAATCAGAGTCAACTTGTCAACCTATCAGTACACTTTTCTCAAGCAACATAAACTGTTGCTCCCTTTGAACTTTGGCATTTTTGCATCTGGTCTGATGAGTGCAAGATGAAAAGCTTTGATACAATGCCTTTTTTTCCAGCAATAGTCAAGATCTGTATTATGAAGTGACGAATCATACGATCCCACATCAGAACAGGAGGTCATTGACCCAATGGGTGGAATTTTACGGCCTCACTCGACCCGTGACCGGAATATCCCACCCGAGGTCAACGGAACTTCCCATTGTCCGCCCCTCACCCGCTCCGATACCTGTGGTGGGCAGGACGGTAGAATTCCAGCAAATGTACCTGTACCAGCTCTTTGAAGGAGCTATACAATTCCCTGTTCTTTTCCCAAAGCCCTGCAAACAAAATCATAGAATCCCTACAGTCCAGGAGGAGGCCATTCGGCCCATTGAGTCTGCACCGACCACAATCTCACCCAGGCCCTATCCCCATAACCCCATGCATTTACCCTAGCTAGTCCTCTTGACACCAAGGGGCGATTTAGCATGGCGAATCCACCCAACCTGCACATCTTTGGACTGTGGGAGGAAACTGGAGCACCCGGAGCAAGCCTACGCAGACACAGGGAGAGTGTGCAAACTCCACACAGACAGTGACCCGAGGCCAGAATTGAACCCGGGTCCCTGGTGCTGTAAAACAGCAGTGCTAACCACTGTGCCACTGTGCTTCCCTCAACCTGTATATCCAATTCCCTTCTGAAAGTTACTATTGAAACTCCTTCTATAAGCGTTTCGGCTGATACATTTAATAATTATGGGATAAAGGTTTAACTCTAAGGGTGGAATCTTCCCGTCTCGCCTACCACGGGCGGGACACAGACCGTGCAAAGGTCCACTGACCTCGGACGGGATTTTCCAGCCGTGGGATGAGAGCAGCAGGAAAATCCCGCCCTTTAAAACTTTCATTTGCAACAATCCATTTTAGGGGAAAAAAGGCTGGTAAAATATTCGCTGCATTTGTTGTTTAGGGACAGCACGTGGGACTTTTAAATCTCCGAAGTATACACAGTGCCCGTTTAATAAAGCAAATATCTTTCTCCAATTGCTTGTAATTGTATCTATTTCTTTTGTCCGCATCTGGAAATGGTCCGAAAGGAGGGTGATATTCACAAGAACTATTATTTAACAGCAAGCCTCGACAAAGGAGCTGACTTTCTGCTCACAGAGGGGCTAATTGTGTGAAATTCAAACCATCTGGCAGTATTACGCTATCTCAGTGTTCTGCTGTCTGTATTCCAATTCCAGCACATACCTTCCCCTTTAACAGGATCACTGTCAATTTCAGGTCAATGTTGCAACTTCCAAATTAATGCAATTAATCGGTGTCCGTAACCTGACTCTTAAAGCGAGGTCATCAATAATTAGATTTAACTTTTATAAAACAGAAGTGGTTTTGGTTTGGCCTGATGGACACGACATACGAAAATGCTCGGTCCAATTTTAAGTCCTTTCAGAATAAAATAAATTCAAAGTTTATTTATTAGTCACAATTAAGGCTTACATTAACACTGCAATGAAGTTACTGTGAAATTCCCCTAGTCACCACACTCCAGCGCCTGTTCGGGTCAATGCATCTAGCCTAACCTAATAAAGCATTGGCTCAAGCAATAGGCTGTGAATTAGTTGGTTTTTGAATATTAGCTACCTTTTCCCCAATTTCACCTCCCCTTCTTTCTATTTAAACTGCTGATTAAAGTTTATTTATTAGTGTCTCAAGTCAGCTTACAATTAACACTGCAATGAAGTTATTGCGAAAATCCCCTAGTCGCCACACTCCGGCACCTGCTCGGGTACACTGAGGGAGAATTTAGCATGGCCAATACACCTAACCAGCACGTCTTTCGGACTGTGGGAGGAAGCTGGAGCACCCGGAGGAAACCCACACAGACACGGGGAGAACGTGCAGACTCCGCACAGACAGTGACCCAAGCCAGGAATCGAACCCGGGTCCCTGGCGCTCTGAGGCAGCAGTGCTAACCAGTATTAACGTAAGCCTACTTGTGACATTAATAAATAAACTTTAATCACATTTTCATTTGGGGGAGGTAGTGGCATAATGGCTTTATCACTAGATAGAACCGAGGGTGATGCCCTGGGAACCTGGGTTCAAATCCCACCACATCAGATGGTGACATTTAAATTCAATGAAAATCTGGCAACTGGGGGATTTTCACAGTAACTTCATTGCAGTGTTAATGTAAGCCTACTTGTCATACTAATAAATAAACTTTAAAATATGGGTAGCCCATTGATGCACAGCAAGCTCTCAGAAACAGCATTGACGAGCTTGTCAGTTTTAGCGATGATTTTAATTTGATTTGATTTATTATTGTCACATGTATTAGTATACAGTGATAAGTATTGTTTCTTGCGCGCTATACAGACAAAGCATACTGCTCATAGAGAAGGAAAGGAAAGAGTGCAGAGTGTTACAGTCATAGCTAGGATAGAGAAAGATGAACTTAATGCGAGGTAGGTCCATTCAAACATCTGATGGCAGCAGGGAAGAAGCTGTTCTTGAGTCGGTTGGTACATGACCTCAGACTTTTGTATCTTTTTCCCCGGCGGAAGAAGGTGGAAAAGAGAATGTCCGGGGTGCATGGGGTCCTTAATTATGCTGGCTGCTTTGCCGAGGCAGCGGGATGTGTAGACAGTGTCATTGGATGGGAGGCTGGTTTGAGTGATGGACTGGGCTTCATTCACAGCCCTTTGTAGTTTCTTGCAGTCTTGGACAGATCAGGAGCCATACCAAGCTTTGATACATCCAGAAAGGGTGCTTTCTATGGTGTAAAAGATGATGGTTCAGGATTAAATATTGGCCAGAACTCTCCTGCTATTCTTATACTTGTGCCTTGGAATCTCTTACGTCCACCTGAGAAGGTAGATGGGGAGGCTTTGATTTAGCATCTTATCTGAAAGATGGAACATCCAACCGTACAGTCAGTGCTCCCTCAGTATGGTTAAAATACCAGGGGGCAGAAATTGGAATTCTCCTGATCAAATGGTGGCACAGTTTGGCAATTTAAGTCTCCCCTCATATGTAGCAAACATTGTGACATTAACCTGTGGGGACAATGAGCGGGAAATGTTCCCATGACCTTTCTGTACAGTCGTGACATTGACAAGCCACAGTACAAATTGTATCGGCAGCGCGCGGTCATGTCTCACTTTCATTAGTCATTAATCAGATATTCTCTAAGTGGAATCGGCTGCAGTAAATGATTCAGGGACCACGCGCTTTCAACTGTAATTTATCCTACTTTCCTTTCTTAGAATAGCTCTGACAGCTTGATCAAGGCAATCGTGGAAAATCAGATTAACTGATTGCGCCCAGTTTAGGATTGTCCCTATCCTAATTTGGGTGCCGATTAAGGCCAATCACAGATCGGCAGAGCAGAAGGCCACAGGAAGGTCCTGGCGCAGTCGGAGTGGAGTTGATTAGCTTGCAAAATAAAATGCAGGATCGCTGTTAGTAAATGAGATTAAAACAGTGCTTTGCTCGAGGATCAATACGTCTTTGGAAATGTCAACATTGTGTAGTGTCGGTTCCCCGAGCAGATAGAACAAGAGGTTTTCTTCATTGTGGCTTCAGGCAAAAAAAAAGCTATGTTTGCAAATGTCAGAGTTTAATCATATTCTATTGGGAAATATCCTCCAAAAATTCAACCTCTGACATCCCCTAACAAGAGTTTGCTTGATTCGTAAGGCTGCTCGGGCGAGAGTGGAGGCTGTTTTAAATAAAGTCCAAAAACCACAAATACCCAGGTTGTGCCACTTTGCAGCCTAGTTTGGTGCGATCCTGCTTCAAGCAGAGGTCTCTGCACTTCCCAAACACAAGAGGCAGCAGAGAGAGTTAGAGTGAAGAGCACGGGGATGGAGCAGTCACTCCTACAATAATAACAGAACTCTGATCCTGTGAGGCTAGGGTGAGAGCTCTCTCACAAGTGGCGTTTGGCAAAGGGGTTCCTCTTCAGGAAGCAACCAGGAACAAATTAAGAGTCACAGAAGACATTGTTAAAAAAATGATTATAACGTCGCTTTGTTGTTTGGGAACAAGAACAAAGCCATTTCTGAGTTCCAACAAAAATGTAGTGGTTAACTCCTTCAGGAGTATGTCGGCAGAAATAAAAATATCGAATCATAGCATCCCTACAGTACAGAAGGAGGCCACTCGGCCCATCGAGTCTGCACTGACCACAGTCCCACCCAGGCCCTATCCCCATAACCATATGTATTTACCCTAGCTAGTCCCTGATGCGCGATTAATTCACTCGGGAGGCTGGATCGTACCCGGGAAATAAAAGCTTTTATTAGTAACAAGAATGGAGCATACTGCTTAACAATACAATCCCAGACTAAAGGGTCACTAGGCAGCGCAGTGACCTTTATACTCCTATAGGAAGGCGGAGCCAACCGGAGTGTACCACAGAACAATACCAACAGGTGGAACACCCCAACCCTAACCCCAACAGTAACAAGAGTAACATATGTACAAGTACCCATAGTGATAACCATCTATGGTTCAGTACCCATAGTGGTAACCATCTATGGTTCACCACAGTCCCCCTGACACTAAGGGGCAATTTAGCATGGCCAATCCACCTAACCCGCACATCTTTGGACAATAGTATTGTCATGGTAATGGTACAATTCAAGGACAAATGATTCACATGATCAATTGTGGCAAACCCTCTTGGAGGATTAGCAGAGGAGAAACCCCCAGGTTATTAATAAAGTCTTTCTTTAACACTGCTGGAATGATAATGTATCAGACATGCAATCGAGAATGAGATGTTGAGCAAAGGTATCTTTTGAAGAATAGTAGCAGAGCAAGACAATTGCTTCCTTCACATTAGCCCCACCTTTCCTCTCAGTCATGGTCACTTATTTATAGGTCTGATTCATTATATGAGTCCGTATCACCCCAGGGAGTTCCATTGCTAAGCTCAGCTGTGAGTCGCACAGAAGAATCATCTCTCTCGGTGGCACGTCTGAAAGGATCTGGTTAACATAAAGCTCTACGGTTTTTGGTTACATGATACTTTTCTTTCTCACTCCAGACATTACAAACTATTCATTGCCCTACTGAGTTCGGACAAATAGGGCATCATGTGTAGTGTTTTTATAGAATCATAGAATCCCCGACAGTGCAGAAGGAGGCCATTCAGCCCATTGAGTCTGCACCAACAACAATCCCACCTAGGCCCTATCCCCATGACCCCATGCATTTACCCTGCTAATCCCCCTGACACTAAGGGGCAATTTAGCATGGCTAACCCACACATCTTTGGAGTGTGGGAGGAAACCGGAGCACCCGGGAGGAAACCCACGCAGACACGAGGAGAATGTGCAAACTCTGCACAGACAGTGACCCGAGGCTGGAATTGAACCCAGGTCCCTGGCGCTGTGAGGCAGCAGTGCTAACCACTGTGCTACCGTGCTGTTTTAGTCACATTTGTTTCAGAATCAGGAACCCATCACTGGATCCCACTGTCACACCTCAAGCTCTCCGTTTTGTTTGAGCTGAATGCCTACATTCGCTCTACAGTTTTTCTGGCCAAATTTACAATTGTTCTGATCAAAGCTCATAAAGCTGAGAGATTGCGGTGTAATGGTGGCTTCACGGACACTCAGCACCGCGAGTAAACACTCCCAATTCTGCAATGGATGCAGAGTGAAGCGCCATAACATCCGGAGAGCAACTGGCTTATTTTCGAAATCATTAATTCTTGGGAAGCAGTTGCCCTGAATTTGGACGGGGAGTCACAAGAAAGAGCCAACCAGGATAGGGTAGGCACTGTAAGAAGTCTCACAACACCAGGTTAAAGTCCAACAGGTTTATTTGGAAACACGAGCTTTCGGAGCACTGCTCCTTCACCAGGTGAGTCAAGGAGCAGCGCTCCGAAAACTCGTGATTCCAAATAAGGCCATAAGACCATAATTAGGCCATTCAGCCCATCGAGTCTGCTCAGCCATTCAATCATGGCTGATATTTTTCTCATCCCCATTCTCCTGCCTTTTCCCCATAACCCCTGATCCCTTTATTAATTAAGAATAAATAAACCAGTTGGACATTAATCTGGTGTTGTGAGACTTCTAACTGTGCCCACCCCAGTCCCATGCCGGCAACTCCACATCAGGAAATGGTAGAGCAACTCACGCCCTTCCCTAAAAGAAACTGATTGAAACTGTTTTTTAAAAATGATATAATCTAGCAACGTTAGCTGTTGCTCAGTTAATGGCATTCTTGCCTCTGAGTCAGCAAGTTGTTGGTTCAATTCCCACGCCAGAGACTTGAGCACAAGGATCTCGACAGACTGTAGTACAGGCCTGAGGGAGTGTTGCACGGTTGGAGGAGTCATCCTTTGGATGAGAAACTAAAGCAGGATATGTAGGCCACTTTCTTAAATGGATGTAAAAGATCACATGCCAATATTTTGAAGAAGGGAAGGGAAGGTCTCTTTGACATAAGAGTCAATATTTATCCTTCTATCAACATACAAACACGTCTGGTCATTATCACACAGCTGGCTGGGTGAGCTTGCCGTGTGAAAATTGTCAGCTTGGTTCCCTACATTGTAACACAACATTCATCTCAAAAGGATTTAATTGGCTGTAAAGACCGTTGGGACATCCTGAGTTGCGAAAGGTGCTTTATAAATGCAATTTTTTTTTAGTGGTTATTTACCAGTGCTGGAACTATGGAATGTAGCCTCAATCTAGAGCCAATAAAGGTTTACATGCCATCCTTTTTTTTAAACCACTAAGCTAGTCAACTGGATGAAATTTGAACTCGAAGCCACCAGGCTGCCCATAGCACATTGTCGATTCAGACCACCCTTGTTCTCCCCAATTTAGAGTACCACAGTGATGACCAGTTTGTAGGTAATTTTGGACAACTCAGTTGTCCAAATCAGAGCTCATCTTGTTGTCAAATTCCTACAGCCAACATGGAGGAGCCTTGGCTGGAATCAAGCCTGGAACCTGGGTTTAAGCAGTTGACCCACCGTGTCCAAACCTTTGCCCCCATTCCGCCACTGAGAGTGGACAGGGGACCTACATCCGTGTCAGTGCCACCTGAGGCAGGCCACGAGGAAGCCATCAGCCAGAACCCCAGGGTTCACCACTCTCTCTGTCCCCCTCGGGGAAAACACATTTGTATCTGCAATTTAACTTCAACCCCAATTTAACTTCAACCCCAATTTAACTTCGACCCCGGGAGGGACATGCCTGCCTGCCTTAGGCTGCCAGCCAATCAGAAGCTGGTGGCTCTTCAGTGCTCAGCAGCTCCACCAGGATGGTGGTGGTTGCTGCTGGTACTGCACTCACCCAAGGTTTAGGGTCATTGAGTGATCCAGGCCTTAGGGAGTAATGACAGGAGAGGGATTGTGGGGGTATGAGGTGCAGGGGAGGGTATTGACAGCAAACGCAACGTGGGGGGGGAGGGGAGAGGGGTCTCTCAGTGGGCCTTCCCCACCCCCCCCATGCTGGGACCCTCAATCAGACAATGAGTGCCTTTGAACAAGGGAACCGGGTGAATAGTAGCAACAGTCAGATTTGACCCTTAAGGGGGCATTAATTGCCAAACTAAGGACTTCAATTGGAAATGGGAGACTGCCCACAAGCCTTCCTGCAATAGATTTAATTAAGGGAGAAGAAGGAAAGAGGTGGAGGCTCCCCACTCACAACTTACTCCCCACCCAATTAATTGCCCCCTCTGCCACTAAACCCACAACAGAGGGGAGCATTAAATTCTGTCCAATCTGTGGGAACCTTTGCCGCAGCATTCACTGGATGACTTCCAACCAAGGGCATGTCAGCATGAAAATAAGCTGCACTAATACGCTGCTTAGACCTGAACCTCTTAACTAATGGCTTGAGGATTGAGGTTGACTCTCACTATAAACAACAAAATGGCTGAATTCCAGCAGCCATCTGAAGAGGAACAGCAGCAGGAGATTAAATTCACTGAGGTTTCACTCGTATTGCCTCGTCGGAAATTTCCAATCTTTTCGTCCGTTATGGGGGGGCTGCCTGTAGCCAGGATGTCAGATTCACCTCAGCAGAGCATCCCCTTCAGCTGTGCCCCCACATCAACTCTGCAATGGTACCAGTTATAGAATCATAGAATCCCTACAGTGCAGAAG
Source organism: Mustelus asterias (assembly GCF_964213995.1). Lineage (NCBI taxonomy): Eukaryota > Metazoa > Chordata > Chondrichthyes > Carcharhiniformes > Triakidae > Mustelus > Mustelus asterias. Next base: position 145,958,018 of record NC_135803.1, on the reverse strand, counting down.
GAGGCCATGTGGCCCATCGTGTTTGCGCCAACTCTCTGACAGAGGGTCCCACCCAGGCCCTTTCCCATAACCCCAGGTATTTACCCCACTCATCACCTCAACCTATATATCTTGGGACACCAAGGGGCAATTTAGCATGGCCAATCCACCTAACCTACACATTTTTGGAGTGTGGGAGGAAACCAGAGCACCCGGTGGAAACACGCAGACACAGGGGAAAATGTGCCAATCCTAGAATCCCTACAGTACAGAAGAAGGCCATTCAGCCCATCGAGTCTGCACCGACAACAATCCCTCCCAGGCCCTATCCCTGTAACCCCACATATTTACCCTGCTAATCCCCCTGACACTAAGGGGCAATTTAGCATGGCCAATCCACCTAACCTGCACATCTTTGGACTGTGGGAGGAAACCGGAGAACTCGGAGGAAACCCACCCAGACACGGGGAGAATGTGCAGACTCCACACAGAAATTACCTAAGGCTGGAATCTATACCCAGGTGTGAGAAAACCGTCTGACCCTGCACTCCTAAACGTATTTCTCACTGCATTAGTTAGTGCTGTCCTGAGTGGACTGTGTCTGCAGAAGACCCTGATTGTCTGTATCTGACATTTAGCACACAATAGTCATGTACACCGTGCCCATGCCAACACCAAAAACAGGCAACAACAGCAAGATAGTGGCAGCAGAGAGTTTCCCTTTGGTTTTTTTTTGTTTTCTGCTAGTAATTTGGCCCCAGGTCCGTTTTTTAATGTGACAGCTGGGCAAAGAGTTCCAATTGAGGATAATCATCATTGAGCAAATCCTCTTCCAGTGAAGCCCTATCACTTCACTGATCACAAGACATCAGGAGATGCGGCATTGCTCGAGCTGGCTGGAGAGTGTCGTTGGCTGCCAGATGGATGAGAAGATTTGTGTTTGGACTCAGTTACAGTGAAATTAATGCTAACCCCACTTAGCCCTCTGAGGGAGCAATGCTTCAGGCTGCCCTGGCGTGATGCCAGCTCTCCCTCCTCCCTCTTTGCCAAAGTCACTCTTGAGGGTGAGGCGGGGGAGGGCAACAAAGACACACGATGCAACCCCCAGTCTCGTGATTTTCCCTAGTGGCGTCAGGGGTGCCCGAAGAAGGAGAGCTCGCCTGTGTCTTGAGTTGTGAGCTGGAGTTTGGCACAGAAGATGGCACGTTGCCACCCTGCACTGCCTTTAAGCACACCAGTAATTTTCCACATCCCTTCAATTAAAGGGGCGGGGAGCCTGCATTTTGGGGAGACAATGACCAGTCTGCCACAGATTCCAGGTGGTAATTTTGTCACAGATCGCCAAGCTCCAGATCACGGCCGCGATGCCAAGAGGCTGGCAGAGGGGAAGCGAGAAGCAGCACAACAAAGAGGTGGCCATTCGCCGATGCCCATCCCACGTACCTTCGAGGGGGGGAGGGACAGAGCGGCTGACAATGGCACTTCAACAGACTACGGTGCTTGTTACCTGAAACTTAAACTCTGAGAAAGGCACATTTAAATGTTGAGCAGCAGACACGATTAGTAATTGCTGTGCCTTCCAGCTTCGGTTACCAGAGCAACAAGAATACTTCAAAATGTGTCAGAATAAAATTAATGGAGTCAGACGCATGTCAATTTTTAATGTACTGAGCCCTCTCAGGAAAAAAAAATACATTGTGCCGATCATCTAATTTTCAACCCTTTCTCTTCTCTCAGGTCTCCCCACATTGGGGATGTCCATTGTCAGCAGAGTCTTCAGTGAACGCCCAACATTTTTTTAGACTTAAAATTAATTTACTTTTGGCACCATCTCCCTGTCTCGAATTTCAGCCTGATTCTCAATATAATATTCATGATGGTCATTGCTTTAATTCTAAGTGAAAACAGAAAATTAAACAGCATCCTCAAGGACAAAAGGCCAAGTGTGACATTTAATGGGTGCACCCTACATCAGATAAAGCTTCGACTTGCTTTGTTTCCTTTTCAGTTTTGATTTTAAACCCCTCCCTGTAAGACAGTGCTTGCCCTTTGAATCAGCCCACCCGCCCTGCAAAGCTGATTTCAGATCGAGATGGTGGTTGGTGCATTTCAATCAATTTGGCGGCACGGTGGCACACAGCACCAGGGACCCGGGTTCGAATCCCGGCTTGGGTCACTGTCTTTGTGGAGTTTGCACATTCTCCCCGCGTCCGTGTGGGTTTCTTCCAGATGTTCTGGTTTCCTCCCACAGTCCGAAAGACGTGCTGGTTAGGTGCATTGGGCCATGCTAAATTCTCCCTCAGTGTAACCCGAACAGGCACCGGAGTGTGGCAACTCGGGGATTTTCACAGTAACTTCATTGCAGTGTTAATGTAAGCCTACTTGTGACACTAATAAATAAACTTTAATCACATTTTCATTTGGGGGAGGTAGTGGCATTGTGGTTTTATCATTGGACGAAGAACCCAGACAGCCATGGTGATCCACTGAGGACCCGGATTCAAATCCCACCAAAGCAAATGGTGAAATTTGAATTCAATAAAAATCTGGTATTAAAAGTTTGATGATGACCATTGTCAATTGTTGTAAAAATCCATCTGGCTCGTTAATGTCCTTGAGGGGAAGGAAATCTGTTATCTTTACCTGGTCTGGCCTACATGTGATTCCAGACCCACACCAATGTGGTTGACTCTGAAAATGCCCTCTGAAATGGCTTAGCAAGCCACTCAGTTCAACTGGGATGAGCCCAGCCAGTGACACCCACATCGCATGAACTAATAAAGAAAAATTGTCCTTAGTTCACCCTGGGCTAAGGAAGGGAAAATATACAAGAGTTTCATCTCCTGATCGTTAGCCAGTGGATGTGGCTAATGTTGCCAACTGTGACTAATATGATTCCTGAGGTTTCATCACATGACCTTCCTGCCCCCTCCAGTCAGGCAACACATCCACCCTTGTGACTCCATCCCTTCCTGTGCCAATTGAAAAGCAAAAGAATTCATTACCCAATTGGACATCTGTCGCCAAACAATCTTTTTCAATATCTTAAATTTGGTGAAGTGAAATGCCCAAAGAAAATCACAGAAGAAAACAATTTCTCTTTAATGTCCTGGTGATTTTTCCCCAGGGTTGCAAGCTGCAGTGTCCTGTTCATTGATCCCTGGAGACTCCAGCCCAATCCAAGAGGGTTGGCAACCCTAGATTGGTTGTGAGTCAAAGGCCTCCCTGTGGCTTATATGAATAATAGCTGTTTGGACAAAAGCACCAAAGGATGACTGGCTGTTGGGTTATGTCCCCACGAGGAAGCCACCAACCTCAGGAAAAGAAGGGCCCCATTGCCCTCAGAAAGAATGAGAGCCATCGATACAATAAAGGACGGAAACCAACATCTCTAAGAGAGGAGGGGAAAGAACTGGGGAGAAAATTGGAGAAGTCACAAAGAGAAAAAAAGAAAGAAATCCTGTAGTCTGGAGCTTTATTTAATTTAAAAGTTTAACGTTTATTTATTAGTGTCACAAGTAGTCTTACATTAACACTGCAATTAAGTTACTGTGAAAATCCCCTAGTCGCCACACTCCGGCACCTGTTCGGGTACACTGAGGGAGAATTTAGCACAGCCAATGCACCCTAACCAGCATGTCCTTTGGACTGTGGGAGGAAACTGGAGCACCCAGAGGAAGCCCACGCAGACACGGGGAGAATGTGCAGACTCCGCATAGACAGTCACAAAAGTGCTGGAATCGAACCCGGGTCCCTGGTACTGTGAGGCAGCAGTGCTAACTACTGTGCCACCGTGCTGCCCCAATTTGTTCATGTGGGCTTCACTGGCTAGGCCAGCATTTATTGCCCATCCCTAATGGCCCTTGAGAAAGTGGTGGTGAGTTGCCATCTTGAACCGCGGCAGTCCATATGGTACACGCACAGTACCGGTAGGGGGGGATTCCAGGTCCCAGTATTTCTCCTTCCATTGTCTGTCTGAGGAAATGATGGAAACTTTCACCATGGCCCAAGAAATTGAGAAACAGGTGACTTCACTAGAACCACTGCACAGGGGAATCGCTCAGTTTGGAAATTCATAATTCCCCTGACATCTTATGGTCAACATAGAGAGTAGGAGCAGGAGTAGGCCATTCGACCCTTTGAGCCTGCAACACCATTCAACAGGATCATGGCTGATCCTCTATCTCAACTTCATACTCACGTTCTCTCCCCATATCCCTTGGCACCTTTAATCTAGAAATCTATCTATTTCCTTCTTAAATATATTCAGGGACTTAGTCTCTGCAGCCTTCTGTGGTAGAGAATTTCACAGGTTCACCACCCGCTGAGTGAATACATTTCTCCTCATCTCAGTCCTAAATGGCCTACCCTGTATCCCCAGACTGTACCCTGTCTTCTAGACCCCTGAGCCCAAAGAAACATCATCCCCGCATCCTGTCTGTCCAACCCTGTCAGAATTTTATACCTTTCATTGAAATCCCCTCTTCTAAAAATTCCAGTGAATACTTGTCCAACCAACCCAACCTCTCCTTATACGACAATCCTGCCATCCCAGGAATTGGTCAACCTTCGCAGCACTCCCTCTATGGCAAGTATATCCTTTCTTAGGTAAGGATGCCAAAACTGCACCTCTTTTGCTGACTGCTGAATTACTCCCAATCCTCAGGCTTGCTACTTTCTCAAGCAACTTTATACGGCTCCTACATTTTCTGGCAATGACTCCTGATATGGTTAAGACTGGTTAATCGAGATGTAGGTCATCTCAGAGTGCCTGCAAAATCCATAATAAAAAACAAAATGCTGTAGATACTGGAAATCTGAAATAATAAAGCTTTGGAAAAACTCAGCAGGTCAGGCAGCACCTGTGGAGAGAGGAACAGAGTTAATGTTTTGGGTCCAATATGAATCTTCTTCAAAACCCATCACACCTATGGGTGGCACAGTGGTTAGCACTGCTGCCTCACAGCGCCAGGGACCCCGGGTTCAATTCCAGCCTTGGGTCACTGTCTGTGTGGAGTTTGCACGTTCTCTCCTTGTCTGCGTAGATTTCCTCCGGGTGCTCCGGTTTCCTCCCACAGTCCAAAGATGTGTGGGTTAGGTGGATTGGCCATGCTAAATTGCCCCTTAGAACAAAGAACAAAGAAAATTACAGCACAGGAACAGGCCCTTCGGCCCTCCAAGCCTGCACCGACCATGCTGCCCGACTGAACTAAAACCCTTCCGGGGACCATATCCCTCTATTCCCATCCTATTCATGTATTTGTCCAGACGCCCCTTAAAACTCACTGCTTCCACTACCTTCCCCGGCAGCGAGTTCCAGGCACCCACTACCCTCTGTGTAAAAAACTTAAGGTCAGGGGGACTAGCTAGGGTAAATGCATGGCGTTATGGGGATAGGGCCTGGGTGGGATTGTGGTCGGTGCAGACTCGTTGGGCCAAATGGCCTCCTTCTGCACTGAAGGATTCTATGATGATTCTATGGACCTCACAAATCCATACTGTGGTTACGCTGTCCTGAAACCATTACCTCTAAAAGAACAAATCACTGAACATTTCCCACTTCAGTTAATCACCCACTTACCCATGTTTTGCGCCCCAGACCAAGAACTGGAGCTCATAAAAGGAGCACTGCATTATAGGAGGTATCATATTTTAGACCTTAATCTGAGGCCCTATTTGTGAGATTCAGTTGCTTAAGCTAAATGAAGAACAGTTGGGAGTTCTCTGGTGTCTGGGACAACGTTCTTCCCTTCAACCAATAGCACTGAAAACAGATGAACTAATTTTTCTTCTCATTGAGGATGTTGGCTATGAGGAGAGGCTGAATAAACTAGGATTGTTTTCACTGGAAAGACGGAGGATGAGGGGAGACCTGATAGAGGTCTACAAAATTATGAGAGGCATCGACAGGGTGGATAATCAGAGGCTTTTTCCAAGAGTGTAAGTTTCAATTACAAGGGGACAAAGGTTCAAGGTGAGAGGGGGGAAAATGTAAGGGAGATGTGCGGGGGAAGTTTTTCACGCAGAGAGTGGTGGGTCCGTGGAACACGCTGCCAGAGGAGGTGAGGGAAGCAGGCACATGAGCAACATTTAAGAGGCAACAGGATGGGTGATGCGCGTTATCACACACGAGGCTTGAGATGCTCAGGAAATAAAGGCTTTTATTTGCTGTTACAACGAAGCTACTAAGTATATACACGATCCCAGACTGAGGGGTCCCAGACAGAGCAGTGACCTTTATACCTCTCCCAGGAGGCGGAGCCCGACTGGGATGTACCATAATAACTATAATACAAGGTGTAACAGCCCAACCCTAACCCCAACAGCAACAAGTAGAACAACCCATCCCTAACCCCAACAGCAACATATATACATACTTGTAGTACTGGCCAGACCCTGGCTCAGTACTATCTAGTGGGAACCAACGATGGTTCACCACAATGGGTACATGAATAGGGAGGGAATAGAGGGACACGGTCTGAGAAAGGGCAAAAGGCTTTTTTTAGTTTAATTAGGACATCACTGTCTGTGTGGAGTTTGCACATTCTCCTCGTGTCTGCGTGGGTTTCCTCCGGGTGCTCCGGTTTCCTCCCACAGTCCAAAGATGTGCGGGTTAGGTTGATTGGCCATGCTAAAATTGCCCCTTAGTGTCCTGGGATGCGTAGATTAGAGGGATTAGCGGGTAAAATATGTAGGGATATGGGGGTAGGGCCTGGGTGGGATTGTGGTCGGTGCAGACTCGATGGGCCGAATGGCCTCTTTCTGTACTGTAGGGTTTCTATGATTTCTATGATCACGATCGGCACAGCTTGAAGGGCAGGAGGGCCTGTTCCTGTGCTGTATTTTTCTTTGTTCTTTGATTTTTATATTGCCACTTGTGTATCTAAAATTGTTGTTGCATCGGAGTAGAAACTGCTTGTCAAATAAATGCATTGGAAATGAAGTGCTTTGAGATGTTTCTAAGAATATGCGAGTCTTTCCAACCTAAATATTTAATCTAACCTGATGCTACTATGCCACTTAGTGGATGAATTCAGCAACAGTGTCGACCCTGTGTTTGCACCTTGTATCAATAATTGCAAACATGACACTTTGCGTATCCAAATATCGTGCATCTGTTTTTGATGGGAAAGATCGGACCTGCCTTTCCTGTCTCGGGGCTTCACGAGCCACAACGACGCGATCAGTTTCTCTCCCTCCACAGCCAACTCCAGCTCACTCAAGAATCTCAACCACAACTTAGAAAAATACCCAATATACTCAAATGGATGTGATATAATGACCCAGGCATAAAAGCAAATTACTGCGGATGCTGGAATCTGAAACCAAAAGAGAAAATGCTGGAAAATCTCAGCGGGTTTGGCAGCATCTGTAAGGAGAGAAAAGAGCTGACGTTTCCAGTCCAGACGACCCTTTGAGAAAGGGTCATCTGGACTCGAAACGTCAGCTCTTTTCTCTCCTTACAGATGACCCAGGCATTATGGGCCAGTGAGATGGCTTGGTGCCCCATTGAGTGGGCGCCAAGCACCATTGGAATAAGTGGGAGGTTCTCCCATCCAAGCTGGCATAGCCAACATAAGATCAGTCAGTGCCCTCCAACAAGCAATTCCTTGTGTAAAGCATTTAAGCCTTCTCAACAAAATAAGGCACCTCATAGATGTAAATTATTCATCATTGTAGCGTGTAACAGAGGCTGGACCAGAGAAAATCAAATACTGCCTAAAAAAGAACTGACTCCTTTCTAATGGTCTGTGTTTTGATATATAAATTGTTATATTACACGAACATGGGAGAGTTTGGGAGAAATGCATGACAGAAAATATGTATTTGAAGGGATAATTTGCCACAATATTGGTGGTTGTGTCTGATGGTGTTTCCGAGGGAAGTGAAAGGTGGACGTCTCAATACAGCTGCCAACACTCTGAAAGTGGTGCTTACCGGAGAGATTTCTGTCACTTACCTCACTGTTGCCGCAGTGTTTCCCTTTGCTGGGCATGTTTTCCAGCAGAGAGTGCAGGCCGGCAACAGGGCAACTGGACCCAAGCTCTTTGCCAGCAATGCCCTATGACAGGTGGTCAAGCGATGAACAAGAGTGAGCCGGGGTTTGGTGGACTTTTCTTCTTGCAGCCCTGGTTTGAGGCTCATTGTGTCCAGCCAGCCAATGAAGTAGATGCCACAGCAATTACTGTGCCAACAAAGACTGCTAACAAGACTGCTAAGATGGAGTGACTGGATCTCATTGTCACATTTCGTTTCCAGATGGCATATTGAAGCCACCTAGGGGCAGAATGTAGTTACTGCATCATTTGTTTCTTCATTCACTGGATGTGGGCACCACTGGCAAGAATCATAAAAACCCCACAGTGCAGAAGGAGGCCATTCGGCCCATCGAGTCTGCACTGACAACAATGCCACCTAGGCCCTATCCCCGTAACCCCAACATATCTCTCTAACCTATGCATCCCTGGACACTAAGGGGCAATTTAGCACAGCCGATGCATCCAACCTGCACATCTTTGGTCTGTGGGAGGAAACCACCGGAGGACCCGGAGGAAACCCACGCAGACACGGGGAGAATGTGCAAACTCCATACAGGCAGTGACCCAAGCTGGGAATTGAACCCAGGTCTCTGGAGCTGTGAGGCAGCAGTGCTAACCACTTTTTTTTTTAGTTACATCCAATCAAAAACCAAATTGGTCCAGTCAAAGTCCCTACAAGAGAGACATTACAGATCCAAGCCGACAAGACAGGCTCCTCTTTTCCTGTCTTGGGCTCGATCAACAAGATCCAAGCTGATAGGAGCCGGCATTGCACCCCCTCCAGTGCTTGATCCGAGCTTCATCTTAGCCAAAAGGCCGAGATGGCATTTTAAACCGCTGTGCCACCGTGCCACCCAAGGCCAGCATTTGTTGCCCATCCCAAATTGCCCTTCAACTGAGTGGCAGTTAAGAGTCAACCGCATTACTGTGGGTCTGGAGTCACATGTAGGCCAGACCAGGTAAGGACAGCAGATTCCCTTTCCCAAAGGACACGAGTTGAACCAGATTTTTTTTTTATGATAATCGACAATGGATTCATGGTCATCATTAGACTTTTAAGCCCAGATTTTTGCTTTAGATTGAATTCAAATTTCAGCGTCCGCCATGGTGGGATTCGAACCTGGGTCCCCAGGGCGTATCCAGTGGCAATATCACTGCATCACCTCCCCTGTCATTATTTGGTTGAAATTGGCTGAACAAGATTAAGGTAAACCTCTGAAGTGGAGAAAAGTGGAGGGATGTGGGGAAAGGGACAGAGAGTGAGATGAGCTAAATTGTTCTTACAGAGAAGTGGTCCAGACTCGATGGGCTGAATGGCTCATTCTATAATGTTAACTGCCTTATGTTTAATCTGCTGCCTTTGGTTCCTCGCTACTGGAAGGCTCGATCTACTCTATCCAATGCTTACATACTTTTAAGTACTTCTGCTTCTCCTGTAACCCGAGCAACTACAATGGAAAAACTAACCCAACGACATCTCTTCTCTTCCAGGTGCTGGGGAATCTGGCAAGAGCACGATTGTCAAGCAGATGAAGTAGGTTGTTTGGCTTATTTCTTTTGAAAGAATGTTATTGTTCCCTTGGTAACAGATAAAGGTCATACTGGCATGGCAGTGTCTCGCTTCAATGTCCAGCAAGAACGTAACTGCTGGTGTTACTGGGAGGCACAGGGGAAGAAATTAGACACTCAGGGTGGGATTTTCCAGCCACGCTCACCCCAAAACTGGAAAATCCCACCCGAGGTCAATGGACTTTTGCATGGTCCACCTCTGCCCCCCACTCCTCCCCCCACTCGACATCCCCCACCCCCACCCCCCACCCCCACCTCCCCCCACCCACCCCCACCCCCACCCCCTATGATTTGGCAGCGGGCAGGGTGGGAAAATTCCCCTCAGTCTGACTTTCCAATCCAGATGTGGCCAGTTTCAATATGCGTTACACTAAAGGTTACAGTTCTTCAGCTTTGCCATCCTCCTTTCACTGTGGATTTCTGCGCTCTCTTTGCAGACGGATAGATTATTTGATTTAGGGTGGGGACAATTTCTGGGTCTTGCAACAGCCCCTCATTGACTCAGCGCCTAAGGCCTGGGTGAATGCGTGCTGTCCAATTATGGATGATGGGTCCCACCCTGAGAGATTGGCAGCCCTAACAACCAAAGTAAGGCTATTAATGTTGATAAGACAGAAAGGCTGCCTCAGAGTTATGTCCAGATGTCCAGGTTAGGTGGATTTGCCATGCTAAACTTCTCCTTAGTGTCCAAAGATGTACAGGGGAGGTAGATTGGCCATGCTAAACTGCCCCTCAGAGTCCAAAGATGTGCAGGGGAGGTGGATTTGCCATGCTAAACTTCTCTTTAGTGTCCAAAGATGTGTAGTTTAGGTGGATTAGTCATGCTAAATTTCCCCTCAGTGTCCAAAGATATCTAGGTTGGGTGGATTGGCCATGCTAAATTGATCTTTAGTGTCGAAAGATGTGTAGTTTAGGTGGATTGGTCATACTAAGTTGCTCCTTAGTGTCCAAGGATGTTGGTAGTTTAGGTGGATTAGCCATAGTAAATGCACGGGGTTATGGGGATAAGGCGGAGGGGAGGGCCTGGGTGCGATGCTCTTTCGGAGGGTCGGTGTAGACTTGATGGGCCGAATGGCCTCTTTCTGCACTATAAGGATTTTATGGTTCAAGGTGAAGGCCACAGAAGACTTTTTAATACAAATGACTACGGACACCAGATTTGGTGGGGAATCCTATACACAGGGTGGCCTAACCATCTAGCAAGATGTGGCCACAGGATGGATGAGAGAGGTGAAGGGATTAAAAAGGTTATTTGGAGTGTTGGCTCTCAAGAGCCAGCAGGGGGCAGTCTCTACGCATTGGCTCAGATTCGGCCTCCGTGAGGGGTCCCTCCTGCCAACTGGAAAATTCTAAGTGACGGCTGCCCAGTGCTGTAAAACAATTCCGCTGGTCGCTTGTGGACAGGAGTAGCTGACACCCTCTGACAACTGAAAAACAAAAATCATGTTTGAAAGAGATCCACTCTTAAAGTAGCCCATTGGTGGGAAGGTGCCGGCAAATCAGAACGCAGCTCTCCCCAAGGTCAAAGTTCCTGCCTTAAAGGTCCCACCTCCAAAACACATATCCAAAATTCTACCTTCCATCTGAGTGGGACATGAGAATCAGTGGAACTTGATTAGAAATAATTTTTATTTGCCATTCTGATCAGTTCATTGAATTACAATCCAAAAAAGCACAAAATCAAACCGTAAACCAATAGCAACAAATATAAAATAATCTACTTTCCATGACTCCGAGGTACAGAGTATAATGTCCTAAACAGAATAACCGAGAGCTTTCCAATACTTCTGCCACCCAGTTTATTGATATTAAACAGTTCCTGTTTGTAAACCACATGCAATTTAAGAGTTTATTCATTTATTTATTTATTACTGTCACAAGTAAGGCTTACATTAACACTGCAATGAAGTTACTGTGAAAATCCCCTCGTTGCCACACTCCGGCGCCTGTTTGGGTACCCTGAGGGAGAATTTAGCATGGCTAATGCACCTAACTAACACGTCTTTCGGACTGTGGGAGGAAACTGGAGCAGTCGGAGGAAACCCACTCAGACACGGGGAGAATGTGCAGACTCCACACAGACAGTCACCCAAGCCAGGAATCAAATCCAGCTCCCTGGCGCTGTGAGGCAGCAGTGCTATCCAGTGTCGCCCTCATGATGTTTCCAATCTCCAGGTCTCCCCTCTTCATTTGTAGATTTGTACGTTTCCCTTGAGGAGATTGTGTGGTGTAGGCCGCAGCATCTCTGCCTCTGAACCCGGTTCTCTGGGTTCAAAACCCACCTCAGGACTTGATGGTCAAGGAAGATGTGTTGATGATGTGGACTAACAGGACCTGCAGATCCTTCCAACACACACAATGAGAGTGGGAGAGATTCCTGCTCAGTTGTCTGATGGAAAGGAAGTTGGAGTCGGTGGCACAGTGATCAGCACTGCTGCCTCACAGCGCCAGGGACCCGGGTTCAATTCCCGGCTTGAGTCACTGTCTGTGCGGAGTCTGCACGTTCTCCTCGTGTCTGCTTGGGTTCCCTCCGGGTGCTCTGGTTTCCTCCCACAGTCCGAAAGATGTGCTGCTTAGGTGCATTGGCCGTGCTAAATTCTCTCTCAGTGTACCCGAAGAGGCGCCGGAGTGTGGCGACTAGGAGATTTTCACATTGACTTCATTGCAGTGTTAATGTAAGCCTACTGGTGACAATGATAAATATGTATTCGATGGGCTAAATGGGCTTCTCCTGCACTGTAGGGATTCTATGATTCTAAAATCCTTGTGTACTCTGTTGCTTGACAGAATTATTCACCAAGATGGCTACTCCCGTGAGGAATGTCTTGAGTTCATCAGCATCATCTACAGTAACACCTTGCAGTCTATGATGGCTATTGTCAAGGCAATGACCACACTCAGCATCGGATACGGAGACAGTGGCAGACAGGTCTGTGAAACCAGTGCACAGATTACAGACACAATCACACTATGAGCACCACAATCACACTGAGAATACAATCACAGAACGGCTACAGCACAGAAGGAGCCCACTCAATCTGTTGTGCCTGTGCTGGCTCTTTGTAAGAGTAATTCCATTTGACCCCACCCCAGCCTTTTCCCCATAGCCCCACAAATACTTTCTCCAAGATAATCAATCAATTCCCTTTTGAAAGTTGCAGTGAAGTTGTCTCCACTACACTCGACAGATCATTCCAGGTCCCAAGCATTCATTTCCTTCCTGGAGCCTCTGAGTCTTTTGCCACTCACCTTAAATTGTTCTCTGGTTCTCAATCCTTCTGACATAGAAACATAGAAACACAGAAGATAGGAGGAGGAGGCCATTTGGCCCTTCGAGCCTGCTCCACTATTCATCACAATCATTGTTGATTGTCCAACTCAATAGCCTAATCCTGCTTTCTCCCTATAACCTTTGATCCCATTCACCCCAAGTGCTGTACCCAGCCACCTCTTGAATACATTCAATGTTTTGGCATCAACTACTTCCTGTGGTAATGAATTCCACAGGCTCACCACTCTTTGGGTGAAGAAATGTCTCCTCATCTCCGTCCTAAATGGTCTACCCTGAATCCTCAGACTGTGACCCCTGGTTCTGGACTCCCCCACCATCGGGAACATCCTCCCTGCATCCACTCTGTCTAGTCCTGTTAGAATTTTATAAGTCTCTATGATATTCCCTCATTCGTCTGAACTCCAGCGAAAACAATCCTAACCCAGTCAATCTCTCCTCATACATCAGTCCCGCCATCCCCGGAATCAGCCTGGTAAACCTTCGCTGCACTCCCTCGAGAGCAAGAACATCCTTCCTCAGAAAAGGAGACTAAAACTGCACACAATACTCCAGGTATGGCCTCACTAAGGCCCTGTATAATTGCAACAACACATCCCTGCTCCTGTACTCGAAACCTCTCGCTATGAAGACCAACATACCATTTGCCTTCTTTACCGCCTGCTGCACCTGCATGCTTACCTTCAGCAACCGGTGCATGAGGACACCCAGGCCCAGCTGCACACTCCCCTCTCCCAATTTACAGCCATTTGGGTAATAATTTGCCTCCTTGTTTTTGCTTCCAAAGTGAATAACCTCACACTTATCCCATCCCCATGTTAGAGGATTCCATGTGCAATGGGCTACAGACTGCATGGCTAACATCCTTCATGCTTCAAGTGACTGTTGCAGAGAGTGATTTATCACTGTGATGACAAAAAGGATGCCAGGGTTTTACTATTAGAAAGGATGTTTCTCCTTGTGGGAGAGACCAGAACTCGGACAAACTGTAGGAACCAGGGCTCTCTCTGTCAGGCAATACCTCAACATAGCTCTTCCCCACAGCAGCACGTCCGAAATAGGGAACTCGCTGCTCATGGTGCCAGCACTGAGCCACTTTCCCTGATGCAGCAAGTCCGAGGGCAGTGCTTTCATGGTGCGGCACGGTGGCACAGTGGTTAGCACTGTTGCCTCACAGCGCCAGGGACCCGGGTTCAATTCCGGCCTCGGGTCACTGTCTGTGTGGAGAACAAAGAACAAACAAAGAACAAAGAACAAAGAACAGTACAGCACAGGAAACAGGCCCTTCGGCCCTCCAAGCCTGTGCCGCTCCTTGGTCCAACTAGACCAATCGTTTGTATCCCTCCATTCCCAGGCTGCTCATGTGACTATCCAGGTAAGTCTTAAACGATGTCAGCGTGCCTGCCTCCACCACCCTACTTGGCAGCGCATTCCAGGCCCCCACCACCCTCTGTGTAAAAAACGTCCCTCTGATGTCTGAGTTATACTTCGCCCCTCTCAGCTTGAGCCCGTGACCCCTCGTGATTGTCACCTCCGACCTGGGAAAAAGCTTCCCACTGTTCACCCTATCTATACCCTTCATAATCTTGTATACCTCTATTAGATCTCCCCTCATTCTCCGTCTTTCCAAGGAGAACAACCCCAGTCTACCCTGGAGTCTGCACATTCTCCCCGTGTCTGCGTGGGCTTCCTCCGGGTGCTCCGGTTTCCTCCCACAGTCCAAAGGTGTGCGGATCAGGTGGATTGGCCATGCTAAATTGCCACTTGGTGTCAGGGGGACTAGGAGGGTAAATGCATGGGGTTATAAGGATAGGGCTTGAGTGGGATTGTTGTCAGTTCATGCTCGATGGGCCAAATGGCCTCCTTCTGCACTGTAGATTCCATGATTCTTGCTCCGACATTCCGTTCTGCGGTCATGGACTGAGCTCGTGGGGAAAAACCGGCAACAAATTCTTGTGAAATTCACTTTCCCCCACAGGATGACTCTCGCAAACTGATGCATCTAGCTGACACGATCGATGAGGGGACCATGCCAAATGAGCTGTACGAAATTATCAGTCGTCTCTGGAAGGACAGCGGCATCCAGGCCTGCTTCGACCGAGCCTCGGAGTACCAACTGAACGATTCTGCCGGCTAGTAGGTGGCTCCTTCTTTATTGTGTTAGCTCTGTAGCCAATCTGAGCCATGAATCTGGGCATGGAAAGAAGCAATTTAACAAGCCAAGCCAGGTCTCTGGCTCCAAACCGAGGGAAAAACTGACAATCTAGTTGTTAATTGCTGCAGGCAAAATGGCTGCTGTGTTTGCCATCAGAACCGCCCCAGCTGCACTCCGAAAGTGGGTTGTCGAGTGAACGCTTTGAGGTTTTCCCTGTGTCATTAGGCACTCTTTTGCCAATAGATGGCGAAGCTGTACTGTATTAAAACTCTGACAGCACAACAGCACCATCTGCCAGCAGTAAGCTGGTACTGCAGGAACAACAAATACATTTTTGATTCATTCAAGGAATGTGAGCAACCCTGGCAATGTTGCCCTTCAAGAAGGTGGTATGCCTTACTGTCCATCTGGTGCAGGTGCCCCCATAGGAGCAGTTCGTTACAACAGAGTGGTTTGCTCAGCCATCCCAGAGGACGACTAAGGGTCGACCACATTGCTGTGTGTTTTTACAACCATCAACAATAGTTTCATTAGATTTTTAATTCTAGATTTTAATTAAGCTCAAACTCCATCGGCCATGGGATTTGAACCCAGGCCTCCAAGGCATTACCTCAAGTCTCTAGATTATTAGTCGAGTGACAATGCCATTAGGCCACCTGTTAGTCCCCCTGACACGAAGGGGCAATTTAGCATGGCCAACCAACCTAACCCGCACATCTTTGGACTGTGGGAGGAAACCGGAGCACCTGGAGGAAACCCACGCAGACACGGAGAGAATGTGCAAATTCCACACAGACAGTGACCCGAGGCTGGAATTGAACCCAAGTCTATTCAAGGCACTTGAAGCAGCAGTGCTAACTACTGTGCCACGGTGCTGCCCCAGGGTAAGGACAGGGTAAGAATGTCCGATTTCCTTCCCTGAAAGACATTAGTGAACCAGATCGGGTTTTTTTTACAACATTCTGGTAGTTTCGTGATCACGATTAACAAGACTAGCTTTTTTATTTCAGATTTATTAATTTAATGTATTTAAATTCACCCAGTTGCCATGGTAGGATTTGAACCAGGGTATCTGTCACTATGCTACAGTGCCCTTGGATTAGATCAAATTAATCGCAATTTTAAAACACTGAGCAAAAAAGATTCCAAATGCGCCTTGCATTAGACAAAGAGTGACAAAAAGAATTGGGCATCAAACAGGAATTGGATTAGTGAAGTTGTTGAGTACAGGCAAAGCTGAGGTGGTTTTTAAAAAAATTTATACTCCATCCTTAAAGTTACAAAGCCAATGTGCAGAGTGGACCAGGCAAACCCGAACACATTCCTTGCTTGAGCCAATAATCAAATTCAAAATTATAATTGAACCCAATTCACAGTCCCCGAGAGAGAGACAAACAATATCCAAGTAATATCTGGAATTAAGAATCTATCGATGACCATGAAATCATTATCGATTGTCGGAAAAACCCAACTGGTTCACTAATGTCCTTTAGGGAAGGAAATCTGCCATCCCTACACTGTCTGGCCTACATGTGACTGCAGAGCTGCAGTAATGTGGGCGGCACGGTGGCACAGTGGTTAGCACTGCTACCTCACAGCGCCAGGGACCTGGGTTCGATTCCCGGCTTGGGTCACTGTCTGCGTGGAGTCTGCACGTTCTCCCCGTGTCTGCGTGAGTTTCCTCCGGGTGCTCCATTTTCCTCGCACAGCCCAAAGATGTGTGGGTTAGGTTGATTGGCCGTGATAAATTGTCCATCAGTGTCAGGGGGTAGACTCGATGGGCCAAATGGCCTCGTATAGGGAATCTATGAAGCTGACAGGATAAGGCAATGTGTCCCATCTTGGGCTCAATCTGATGCTTGATCTCAGCCAAAAGGCCAAGATGGTGAGTTTGGAGATGGGTTCAGAAGTAAAGAAAGAAGTTGTATTTATACAGCACCCTTCAAATCCCCAAGATGTCCCAAACTATTTTTAAATGGCAGTGACTAGATTGCACACAGCAAGGTGCCACTAATAGCAAGTGGAGTAAATGGCCAATTAATTTGCTAATGTCATTAGCAATGCCTCATCCTGTCAGTTTGGATCTGGTTTGTCCCTCGCATGATCTGGACACCTAAAAACTTGAGACTCTCGACCATTTCTACTTCATCCTCATTGATGTAGACAGGGGCACGTTCTCCTCTACGCTTCCTGAAGTTGATGACAATCTCCTTCGTTTTGTTGACATTGAGGGAGAGATTATTGTCACCACACCAGTTCACCAGATTCTCTATCTCATTCCTGTACTCATCATTGTTTGAGATCCGACCCACGGTGGTGTCATCAACAAACTTGAAAATCGAGTTGGAGGGGAATTTGGCCGCACAGTCAAAGGTTTACACACTCAGTCTCAATTTGATAGCCTTTGGTAGACAGAGCCAATCAAACATGTGGATAGTGAGACCGAGAGAGTTAGGGATAAAGCCAAAAAATGACATGCTTCAGACCAACAAGAATCAATAAGATCCCCCGTCCTGCCTTCCCCTTTCTCCGACCTTCCCTGAATTGTCAGCAGTTAATCTGATGTCTGGTTGCTGACTCTTGTTCCTTTTCTTCTCCTTTGACTGCTCCAGCTATCTCAATGACCTGGATCGAATTGTAAAGCCAGGGTATCTCCCCACTGAGCAAGACGTACTGCGTTCAAGAGTCAAAACCACCGGAATTATCGAGACCCAATTTGGATTAAAAGATCTCAACTTCAGGTATCGAGAATGGGGATGAATTTCGTTAACGTTCCCCAGTCTGCAAACCTATCCTAACTCAGCAAGCTAAGCTGCCATAAGCTTCTGTCTCAGAACTAAGGGGTTAAAAATAAGGGCTCTATTTAAATGGAGGTGAGGGGTATTGTTTTTTCCCCTCAGAGAGTTGCGAGTCTGTGGGACTCCCTTCCTCAGGGAGTGGTAGAAGCAGGGTCATAGAATCATAGAATCCCTACAGTGCAGAAGGAAGCCATTCGTCCCATCAAGCCTGCACCGACCATAATCCCACCCTATCCCCCTAAGCCTACATATTTACCCTGCTAATCCCCTTGATACCAAGGGGCAATTTAGCATGGCCAAAACAACCTAAACCACACATCTTTTGGACTGTGGGAGGGAACCAGAGCACCCAGAGGAAACTCACACTGACATGGGGAGAATGTGCAAACTCCACACAGACAGTGACTCGAGGCTGGAATCGAACCCAGGTCCCTGGCGCTGTGGGGCAGCAGTGCTAACCACTGTGTTACTGTGCCACCTACTGATGATGTCCACAAACTTGCAGAATGGGCGTGTAATTGACAAATGATATAACTCCACCCATGCCTCAATTACCCCCACCCCCCCCCAACACAATCCCCCACTACCACCATGGGACCCCCTTCCTCTGTCCCCCACCACCCATGGGACACTCCCTCCATCACCCCACAGGATGCCCCCCATCACCCCACAGGATGCCCCCCACTCCCGAGCTGCAAGGGACTACACCCCCTGACAGGAACTCCCCAGCTCACAGAACTCCCCCACCCCAATGGAGACCCTTCATTCCCCCACCCCTGGCCAGGCCTAAGCACCGCTCCGCCCACCCCCACCACCAGGGTCGGGCCCACCCAACCTGACAAGCCCTCAGTCCCACCCGTCGAGCGGGCGCACTAACCTTTACCCTGCCTTGTCAAGGACCTTTAACCTTAGTTGGTAAATAGCAGCCAGTGCAGTAACAAAGTGGTGGGGGTGTGGGGGGTGGTGACTTTTGCTTACCTAGGAATCGACAACCCTCAGCGCTGGCCACAGGGAGGCACTACACTGCCCAGATCTCACCTGGCCTGAGTCGGAAGGTTTGGTGAGTTAGGATCACCTGGATTCCAAAGGAAGAATTCCAAGCGGTGACGATCCGACTCCATTAGAAGTTACAGCCCATTATATAACAATTTAACTTAAAGCTAGTCAATGTTTGTTCCTTGTATGTTTGCCCAATTAAAAGTTTATTATCCTCTTTATCTCTTAATAACTGGAAATGCAGTTACACAGAATTATTTTACAAGTCATAGTTTGCCCTGAAGGGTCACGCTCCAAGCATTATCTTCATGGCTTTGTGACTTGGTGTACCTGGAGGCCTGGGCTGGAAGTGTGATGGAATGGAGTGTTTCTCACGTGATCAGTCAGTCTTCATTTTCTTTCTCCGCAGAATGTTTGACGTGGGTGGTCAACGCTCTGAACGCAAGAAATGGATCCACTGCTTTGAAGGCGTCACCTGCATTATCTTCATCGCTGCGCTCAGCGCTTACGATATGGTGCTGGTGGAAGATGACGAAGTGGTAAGTGGACCCGCACTCTGAAAGTGACCCTCACCTTTAATGTGAAACCGAGTGGGTGGGTGGATGGAAGCTGACAAATCACCCCCACCTCCGACCCTCACAGGTCCCACCGCAATCACCGAGGAAGCAAGTCTCCCTGCTAAAACCTCACAGCGATGTACAATGAGTGACCTTTGCATACATTTGCCGCATGCTGGGATCCTCATGGAATAAGAAATCTCACAATACCAGGTTAAAGTCCAACTGGTTTATTAAGTGCTACCAAATAAACCTGTTGGACTTTAACCTGGTGTTGTGAGACTTCTTACTGTGCCCACCCCAGTCCAACGCCGGCATCTCCACATCATCCTCATGGAGAGCTGCAACTGTTTACCAAAGTTATATAGACCATGAACTGACCAGGGATAACCATTAGATCCAGTAAGCTTCAGCCAACCAAGAGAGAGGATGAAAAGTAAAGAAAATGTTAATATCTTTAAATTAAACTTCAAGAAATGGTCACAGTTACATAGGAAATTAGGAGTCCTAAAACCAAGCAAAGCCTAATACAAGGAACATGTATTAAAATGAAGAGTAGGCCATTCAGCCCCTCGAACCTGTTCTGCTATTCAATTAGATAATGGCCAATCTGTACCTCAGTTGCTTAACTGTGTGATCTGCGGTCCTTAGAGTTTAAGTTTATTTATTAGTGTCACATGTAGGCTTACATTAACACTGCAATGAAGTTACTGTGAAAATCCCCTCGTTGCCACACTCCAGCGCCTGTTCGGGTACACTGAGGGAGAATTTAGCACGGCCAATCCACCTAACCAGCACGTCTTTCGGACCTTGGGAGGAAACTGGAACACCCAGAGGAAACCCACGCAGACACGGGGAGAACGTGCAGACTCCACACAGACAGTGACCCAGGCCAGAAACCGAACCCGGGAACTGAACCCGGGTCCCTGGCGTTGTGAGGCAACAGTACGAACCACTGTGCCACCGTGCCACAAATACCCTGCCTAACAAACATCTATCAAGGTCAATCTTAAAAAAGGTCCAGTTTTCCTTTAGGGAAGTGAGTTTTAGATTTCCACAGCTCCTTTGTGTGAATACATGCTTCTTGATCTCAGCCTTAAGGAGCCGAGTTCTAATTTCAATATTATTCCAAACTGGCTTGGCTTCTTTTCTGACTTATCGATCGCTCTTGGTGAATTACAGAACCGTATGCACGAGAGTCTGCATCTCTTCAACAGTATTTGTAACCATCGTTACTTCATCGCAACCTCCATTGTCCTCTTCCTCAACAAGAAGGACGTGTTCCAGGAGAAGATCAAGAAGACTCACTTGAGTATTTGCTTCCCAGACTACGATGGTCAGTGCAAATGTAACAGTTCATCATATTGTTGACAGGGCTTCAATTAAGTGAATCATGACGGGGTGGGGGTGGGGGGGGGGGGGGTGGTGAGGGGGCAGGCTCCTTAACAACTATCCACACACAGCTTACAAACACCATCTTGCAAACCTACAAATTCCAGTTCGCATTTAACTGATTGATAAACTGTATTGATGCAGCACTTATTGTCCAGGGAGTCTCTCGGAACTGTGGTACGCGATTGGTAATGTCGCACCATCCTGCCTACAAAACACACCAAAGAACGACACAGCCGTCGCGTATTTCCAGTCTACTGAAAACTATTCCCTTCAGTGTCAAATGCGGCTCAGTCACTGGCGCTTCCGGCTGAGTTAGAAGTTTCAGGTCAGTTCACGTCCCGCTCCAGAGATTTGAGGCGGACCCTCGCGTGCAGTCTCGTGGAGGCACTGTGCTGTGGGATGGGCCATTTTGGGATGCTGCCTTGACGCCCACTTGCCCTCCCAGGAGAATGTGAAGAATCCTGTGTGACATTACGTGGAAGATGAGCAGGCGGGTTTACCTCAGTGTCCTTCTGGGTCAATACCCATCCCTCACTCAACACCGCAAAGACAGATTGTATGGTCGTTGCCACACTGCTCTTTGTGGGAGCTTGCTGTGCACAAATAGGCTGCTGCATTTCCGACATTGTAAGTGGCGACACTTCTAGAGCATTTCCTTGGTTATGCAGCATTTTG
The DNA here is from genome assembly GCF_964213995.1 of Mustelus asterias. Lineage (NCBI taxonomy): Eukaryota > Metazoa > Chordata > Chondrichthyes > Carcharhiniformes > Triakidae > Mustelus > Mustelus asterias. The sequence continues at coordinate 145,936,566 of NC_135803.1, read as the reverse complement.
GGATGTCCTGGGCCACAAAAGGCACTATAAAAATGCAAGTTTGTCCTTTTCCCAGCATGCTTTTGTGTCAATGTTTCCTATTGGAAAGCCACTTACTTTTAGACCAGAAACTACCCCTGAAACCATGTTGTGACTGCAATTTCCCATTGGGGATGTTCACAGAATACTACAGTGCAGAAGAGGCCCTTCAGCCCATCGAGTCTGCACCGACCCATGTAAGGCCCTGACCTGCCCATCTAATCCCACTTGCCAGCATATGGCTTTGAATGTTAAGGCGTGCCAAGTACTCATCCAGGTACTTTTTAAAGGATGTGAGGCATCCCGCCTCCACCACCCTCCCAGGCAGCGCATTCCAGACCGTCACCACCCTCTGGGTAAAACAATGTTTCCTCAAATCCCCCCTAAACCTCCCACCCCTCACTTTTAACTTGTGTCCCCTCGTAACTGAACTAAGGGGAACAGCTGCTCCCTATCCACCCTGTCCATGCCCCTCATAATCTGGAACACCTCAATGCTGGAAGATATCAGTTGCTGCTCCCAGTTCCCCAGCTCTGTGTTGTAGAGGAGCTTCAGCGTCCCGACAAGATTTCTCTCAGTTTTGCTATTTGCCCATACACAATATCACATTGATGTGGAGACAAGAACAACATGTTTGACTTTCAAATGAATTACACCCTGCATGTGCTAGACTTATTTACTGTGTAATACAAATCTCTATTCCCTGCAGATAATAATTACCTTCACTTCGATAAATGCTAGCCTTTTGGCATGTCTCTATACACGGTTTTGGGCAGGTGGCAGAGGTCAGTCTGTACTTCTCCCCCCTCGCTAACCACCCCCCCCATCCCCACACCCAAACATGTTTCCATTCCAAAACCCTCACCTGAAGTTATAAATGACACCGCAATCACCTGGATGTTCAAACCGCAACCTATTTACAGCACAGAAACAAGACATAATGTTTAAAGTTTATTTATTAGTGTCACAAGTAGGCTTACATTAACACAGCAATGAAGTTACTGTGAAAATCCCCTAGTCGCCACACTCCGCCACCTGTTCGGGTAACACTGAGGGAGAATTTAGCATGGCCAATGCACCTAACCAGCACGTCTTTCGGACTGTGGGAGGAAACCTGAGCACCCGGAGGAAACCCATGCAGACACGGGACGAACGTGCAAACTCCAAACAGACAGTCACCCAAACCAGGAATTGAACCTGGGACTCTGACGCTGTGAGGCACTGTGCCGCCATTGGGCCAATGGCTCAATGTCAGTGTTTATATTCCGCATGAGCCTCCTCTGAACCCTTTTTCATCTAAACCCCATCAACAGATCCTTCTATTCCTGCCTCTCTCATCTAACCATGGGTGGCACGATGGCACAGTCGTTAGCACTGCTGCCTCACAGCGCCAGGGGCCCGGGTTCAATTACCAGTTTGGGTCACTGTTTGTACAGAGCTTGCACATTCTCCCAGTGTCTGCGTGGGTTTCCTCTGGGTGCTCTGGTTTCCTCCCCCAAGGATGTGTGAGTTAGGTGGATTGGCTGTGCTAAATTGTCCCTTGGTGACAGGGGGACTAGCTAGGGTAAATGTATCGGGTGATGGGGATGGGGCCTGGGTGGGATTGTCGTTGGTGCAGACTCAATAGGCCAAATGGCCTCTTTCTGCGCTGAAGTATTCTATGGAACCTCCCCTTCAATGTATCTATGCTATTTGCCTGCACTGCGCCATGTTGCGGCATGTTCCACACGCTCACCACTCCACTGGTAAAGAAGTTTCTCCTGAATTCCCCATCGGGTTTACAGCAAATATCTTATATTTACGATCCTTAATTCTGGTCCCACTTGCAAGTGGAAACATCTTCTCCATGTCTCCCCTTTCAAACCCCTTCTTAATTTTGAAGACTTCCAATCGGTCGTTCCTCAGACTGCCCTTTTCTAGAGAAAAGGGCAAGGGACAGTTCACTCTTCCCTCTTAGTTCCGGTATCATTCGGGGTGAATCCTTTTTTTTTGCACCATCTCCAGTGCCCCTTGTGTCGTTTGTACAATAATAGAGACCTGAACTGTTCACAGTTCTCCAAGTGTGACCTCACCAAATTTAGTTCGGGAATCACTGTAAGGTTCTCAACATGTGACCGATTCCCAGTCAGCTGCCACTTCCACCCTGACAGTCGGAACAAAATACTTACCCCACCCCATCCTACTTGCAGTCTTGCCAAGATCAGAACAAACAAAAATACAGCAGGTCAGTGAAGATCTCGGTTTGTGAATACACAGCGGCACAGTGAGTTCTCTGTTATTATTCAACTGGAACTCTTAATGTTTTCAGAACCAAAATAGTTACAAAGAAACCTGATAATATTTCTGAGCTGTTTTACTGATTTTCTCTCCCTTTCTGCTCAGCCTGTTAAGTCCATTCTTTTTTACATTAATTACCATTGGCTTCATTATCCGGCTCAGTTGCTGTGTTGCAGTTGAGCTGAATTCACATGTACACACACACAGCATGCACACGCATGTATACCTGTGTCGACACAAATGATGAACGTTGCACCTTTACAGAACCTTAGTTGGGCCACACTTGGAATACAGTGTTCAATTCTGGTCGCCACATTACCAAAAGGATGTGGAGGCTTTGGAGAGGGTACAGAAAAGATTTACCAGGATGTTGCCTGGCCTGGAGGGCATTAGCTATGAGGAGAGGTTGGAGAAACTTGGTTTGTTCTCACTTGGAATGACGGAGGTTGAGGGGCGACCTGATAGAAGTCTACAAGATTATGAGGGGCATGGACAGAGTGGATAGTCAGAAGCTTTTTCCCAGGGTGAAAGAGTCAATTACTAGGGGGCACAGGTTTAAGATGCGAGGGGCAAGGTTTAAAGGAGATGTACGAGGCAAGTTTTTTACACAGAGGGTGGTGGGTGCTTGGAACTCGTTGCCGGGGGAGGTAGTGGAAGCAGATACGATAGTGACTTTTAAGGGGCATCTTGACAAATACATGAATAGGATGGGAATAGAGGGATATGGTCCCCGGAAGGGTAGGGGGTTTTAGTTCAGTCAGGCAGCATGGTCGGTGCAGGCTTGGAGGGCCGAAGGGCCTGTTCCTGTGCTGTAATTTTCTTTATTCTTTATTGAAATGTCCATGTCTACCTACGGGATTGTTGACTGCATTATCCTACATGCCTCTTCCTGTCACGCTCCCTCAACATATCTTGTTGAAAGGGGCTAAGCTGTTTAATGTAACTGAAACCTGCACAGGAGGGGAATGTAGAATGAGGAGCAGGCCTTTCAGCCCATCTAGCTTGTTCCTGTATTTACTTAGAGGCTGATCTGTATCATTTCTTTCAATATGATGGGTTATCAGTGGGAATGCTCAGGGAGTATCTGGGGGAGAGACATAGAGTTACCTTTCAGGTCGGTGGCCTTTCATCAGAACAGGGGAATTATTGATTATTATTAATAATCACCATTTCCTCATTTCCAATTGGTGGGTCTAAACGCACGGACATATGAATCATGAGCAGGAATAGCCCCTCGAGGACACTCCACATTTCAACAAGATCATGGCTGCTGTGGCCTCAGCTCCATATTCCTGTCGGACCCGCCCCCCCCCCCCCCCCCCCACCCCCCCTATCTAACTCTACCTTCAATATATTCAATGACCCCGCCCCCTGCTGCTCTCTGAACAGCTTTTGGGGGGAGACATTTCCCCATTTCCAACACCCTTCTTGGGTGTTGGAAAACACTTTCTCACATCATCCACATTCCCACCAAGCTGCACGGTGTGCTACGCAGGTGTCCTGCGCCAGTGTGCTGCATGTGCCCTGAGCCAGTGTGCTGCATGTGTGCTGAGCCAGTGTACTGCATGTGCCCTGAGCCAGTGTGCTGCATGTGCGCTGAGCCAGTGTGCTGCGTGTGTGCTGAGCCAGTGTGCTGCGTGTGTGCTGAGCCAGTGTGATGCGTGTGTGCTGAGCCAGTGTGATGCATGTGCCCTGAGCCAGTGTGCTGCGTGTGTGCTGAGCCAGTGTGCTGCGTGTGTGCTGAGCCAGTGTGCTGCGTGTGTGCTGAGCCAGTGTGCTGCGTGTGTGCTGAGCCAGTGTGATGCGTGTGTGCTGAGCCAGTGTGATGCATGTGCCCTGAGCCAGTGTGCTGCGTGTGTGCTGAGCCAGTGTGCTGCGTGTGCGCTGAGCCAGTGTGCTGCGTGTGTGCTGAGCCAGTGTGCTGCATCAGTGTGCTGCGTGTGTGCTGAGCCAGTGCGCTACATGGCTGCTGCACCGGTGTGCTGCATGGGTGCTGCGTGGATGTACTGCACTAGTGTGTTGCGTGGGTGTTGCACCATTGCTTTGCGTAGTTGCTGTGCTGGTGTGCTGCATGGCTGCTGCGTAGGTGCTGCGTGAGTGTGCTGCGCCAGTGTGTTGTGTGGTTGCTGTGCTGGTGTGCTGCATGGCTGCTGCGGAGGTGCAGCGTGGGTGTACTGCGCCGGTGTGCTGTGTGGCTGCTATGCGGGTGTGCTGTATGGGTGTACTGCATCGGTGTGCTGCTTGGCTGCTGCGCCAGTGTGCTATGTGGGTGCTGCATGGGTGTACTGCACCAGTGTGCTGCAGAATAAGTGTGAACAGCCACACAGAAATATTTAAAGAGACTTTATATGAAAGAAATTGGCCGAACACAACAATAAAAGACACCAGGCTGAAATGGCCGAGTTCTCAGTTTAACGTTATGCCCCCTAGTTCTGCTTATCATCAGCTGCCCCCCCCCCCCCTCCATGCCGCCTCTATCTAACCTTATTAACTAATTTAATTACCTTAAACTCTTAAATACTTAATGCTGAAGAATCCAGCTTTGGGCAGAGTGGCGCAGGCTTCATATCCTACATTAACAGCAAATCTTTCGTCACAGCTCCTCACAATGTAGACATTTACAGTAGAATAGACAGGTAGGGAGCTGACCCCAGTCTCACTGTATCCATCTCCAGCCTGACCCTGGCTCTGGGTCAGGTGTCTTCGTACATCACCGTGCGGACAGTACTGGACTCAGTCCCAAATTAACCCTTTATGTTGCAGACCCCACCTATTGCAAACACATCGCCCCTTAATCCTCGATACTCAAAAGAATGCAAGTATATTCTATACAACCTGTCCTCATTATTTAACCCTTTAGTCCTGGTTTTATTCCGGTTAATCTGTGCTGCAGCCTTTCCAAGGCCAATTCATTCTCCACCTTTTTGTATCTCAACCCCCTTGCGATAAAGGCCAGCATTCCAAAGCATTCTAATTATCTTCTGTCTCTTATGAGATTAACATTATTGAATAATGTAGCATCGTAATTTGATATTTCTGTCTGACAGATGCACTAATTCAATGTTATTTGTTACATCAAAAATTATAAAACTCACCAAACCAAACTGAGTTCAGGAATACTACAATCCAACACTGATTTCCTTTTGTAATGGTTCCTCTCTACGTTTGAGCATGCATCTTTCTACCTGTCTAGTTCTCGCTCTCTTCCTCTGTAGTTTTCTCTCTCTCTCTGTCTCTGTCTCCACATTTGCCCGCCCATTTCACGGTTAGCACTGCTGCCTCATAGTGCCTCGGACACGGGTTCAATTCCCAGTTTGGAGGGCATTAGCTATGAGGAGAGGTTGGAGAAACTTGGTTTGTTCTCACTGGAATGATGGAGGTTGAGGGGCGACCTGATAGAAGTCTACAAGATTATGAGGGGCATAAACAGAGTGGATAGTCAGAAGCTTTTTCCCAGGGTGGAAGAGTCAATTACAAGGGGGCACAGGTTTAAGGTGCGAGGGGCAAGGTTTAAAGGAGGTGTACGAGGCATTTCTTTTTACACAGAGGGTGGTGGGTACCTGGAACTCGTTGCCGGGGGAGGTAGTGAAAGCAGATACGATAGTGACTTTTAAGGGGCGTCTTGGCAAATACATGAATAGGATGGGAATAGAGGGATATGGTCCCCGGAAGGGTAGGGGGCTTTAGTTCAGTCGGGCAGCATGGTCAGTGCAGGCTTGGAGGGCCAAAGGGCCTGGTCCTGTGCTGTAATTTTCTTTGTTCTTTGTTTTTTTTCTTGGGTGACTGTGCGGAGTTTGCACATTCTCCCCATGTCTGCGTGGGTTTCCTCCGGGTGCTCCAGTTTCCTCCCACAGTCCGAAAGACGTGCTGGTTAGGTGCATTGGCCATGCTAAATTCTCCCTTAGTGTACCCGAACAGGCGCCGGAGTGTGGCGACTAGGGGATTTTCACAGTAACTTCATTGCAGTGTTAATGTCAGTCTACTTGTGACACTAATAAAATAAACTGTAAAACATTTCTCAACCTGCCTCCTGCCATATATCACTCATTGTCTTTCAATATTACCTCCATCTCCAACTCTGTTGAGTTCTGGGAGAGGGGGAGGAGGAACATTCTGTGTACTGAAGATGAGAATTAAAACTTCCCCTCAAGTCAGTCACAAAACAGACACATTCTGCCTCTCCACCAACACTTATCCAGCTGATGTGTCGAAATATTTGTTCCAATAATGCGAGATACAGTAAAACACATACTGCCACTGAAACTAATCCCTGGTATTTTGCTGTACACCAACTATTGGCTATCCAAGTCACCCTGAACTATGATCAAATATTTCTTAGGCAAGAATTCTTTATCAGCTTTGACAAATTTTAATTCATGTGGATTTCTTTTCCTTCCCCATTCATCCCCACCCAGATGGGCACTGCCCAGCCATGTCCCCGACCACCCAGGGACTTCAATGCACGGCCATTGCACCTGAGCTTAGCTGGTGGAGACCAGTAGTGATTTTCGCCAGGTTCGCCCCGCACCTGGGGACAGGATGATTCTCAGGAGCTGGGACAGTCCAGCATCAAGTGGGCTAAACATATTTAAATGTTATTTAACTACGCTAATCGGCCTTATGTCCTTTCTGGGCGAAATCCGGTTTGGGCAGTAGCAAGGGACCGGGATGATTACAAACCGCTTGGCACCGGGCACAAAGCCGGTTTTAGGCCTACACACAATTTTCCGGGGTGGGCACGATCTGTGCCAGGCACGGCAAGGCCGGAAATTCGCCCCCATTACCTCCATCAAGCCCTGTATGTTTCCTTTAACATCTTGAAGACTCCAAACAAATAACCACAAGACCCGCTAAATTCGTGGGGAATAAAACCCTAATTTGTGCCATCTCTTGTCATGATTTAACCTTTGGATTCCAGGTAATGCTGTGGTAAAGGCACATCGCACTCCCTTCGACCCTAATATACACATTGGATTAAGATAGGGAGAAATCAGATTGGAGGCAGACAGGATGGCAATGGGAGTGAGCCAGGATCAGGGTGGGTCAAAGACAGACATTCTCCGTTGGTGTTTACTCTGCTGCTAATAGAAATCATTTGAAACCCTTACTTCCAAACATATCCATCTCATAAAGCATAGGGGTAAGTGGAAGAGAGCATGTGTGTGCGTCATAAATATCATGTGGGGTACATTTAAAAAACATTCTGGACATGCAGCTCAGACTGGTGGATATCAGACTAGGGAAGGTAATGAAGCCATCACAATGTTGAAAGCTCAATAACACTGTGTCGCTATCCACCCTTTCCAGGAAACAATTCATTGGAAGATGCCGGAGCATACATTAAGTCCCAATTCCTAGAATTGAACATGAGAAAAGATGTGAAGGAGATTTATTCGCACATGACCTGTGCTACAGACACAGAGAACGTCAAGTTTGTGTTCGATGCCGTGACAGACATCATCATCAAAGAGAACTTGAAAGACTGCGGTCTGTTCTAAACCAGCTCTCCCAAGGTATGGTCCCACATCGGAATTAGAGAGAAACCAGGTTAAAGTAATGAGGGCAACTGGAATAGTGCAGCTCCAAAACTTCCAGAATAAAATTATAGCTTGAGATTGTTTCATCACATTAGGAATCTATCTTCCCTTACCTCCCACGTTTCACACTCAGTTTTACTCAACTAGTTCCCAAGTCTTTTTGGGCTAGGCCACAGCATTTTCATAGCCACTCCCACACCCCCCACCCCCCAGCCAACTGGAACTGAGAAATCTGTAAGAGAACAAGCTACAAAGCCCAAATCATCCTCCTCACCCTCGTCCCTTCTGTTTTTCTCACCCTGACTTTGTTTGTATAACACTTACAGTCCTTTTCCCTCCATTACGGGTGTTGTTGCACAGGAATGTCTGGGGAAGTGGGGAGGGAGTCAACAGATTGAGTCATTTTGGCAGGAATTAGCTGATCAGGATTTGGGCACAGGACAGGGTATAGAATCCCCAAAGTGCAGAGAAGCCATTCACACCAAAATGTCCAAGATAACAAACACACTGTGGAGTGGGGAATTGAAGTGGTGACTTACCACCCTGTACTGCTGCTCATCTACAACAATCCTTATCGATACCCCTCCTTCATTCCAAAATTTGTTACCTCCAAACTCAACATTGATGCCTCCAATACTGTCTTGGTGGACTTTCCACTGTTAATAGAATCTAATGATGTGGAGATGCCGGCGTTGGACTGGGGTAAACACAGTAAGAAGTTTAACAACACCAGGTTAAAGTCCAACAGGTTTATTTGGTAGCAAAAGCCACACAAGCTTTCGAGGCTCTAAGCCCCTTCTTCAGGTGACTGGGAATTCTGTTCACAAACAGAACTTATAAAGACACAGACTCAATTTACATGAATAATGGTTGGAATGCGAATACTTACAACTAATCCAGTCTTTAAGAAACAAAACAATGGGAGTGGAGAGAGCATCAAGACAGGCTAAAAAGATGTGTATTGTCTCCAGACAAGACAGCCAGTGAAACTCTGCAGGTCCACGCAACTGTGGGAGTTACAAATAGTGTGACATAAACCCAATATCCCGGTTGAGGCCGTCCTTGTGTGTGCGGAACTTGGCTATCAGTTTCTGCTCAGCGACTCTGCGCTGTCGTGTGTCGCGAAGGCCGCCTTGGAGAACGCTTACCCGAATATCAGAGGCCGAATGCCCGTGACCGCTGAAGTGTTCCCCAACAGGAAGAGAACAGTCTTGCCTGGTGATTGTCGAGCGGTGTTCATTCATCCGTTGTCGCAGCGTCTGCATAGTTTCCCCAATGTACCATGCCTCGGGACATCCTTTCTTGCAGCGTATCAGGTAGACAACGTTGGCCGAGTTGCAAGAGTATGTACCGTGTACCTGGTGGATGGTGTTCTCACGTGAGATGATGGCATCTGTGTCGATGATCCGGCACGTCTTGCAGAGGTTGCTGTGGCAGGGTTGTGTGGTGTCTTGGTCACTGTTCTCCTGAAGGCTGGGTAGTTTGCTGCGGACAATGGTCTGTTTGAGGTTGTGCGGTTGTTTGAAGGCAAGAAGTGGGGGTGTGGGGGTGGCCTTGGCGAGATGTTCGTCTTCATCAATGACATGTTGAAGGCTCCGGAGGAGATGCCGTAGCTTCTCCGCTCCGGGGAAGTACTGGACAACGAAGGGTACTCTGTCCACTGTGTCCCGTGTTTGTCTTCTGAGGAGGTCGGTGCAGTTTTTCACTGTGGCGCGTTGGAACTGTTGATCAATGAGTCTAGCGCCATATCCTGTTCTTATGAGGGCATCTTTCAGCGTCTGGAGGTGTCTGTTGCGATCCTCCTCATCCCTCCGTGCTCTCATCCCACGTACTCCCCGCGTTGGAGATCTCTACTGCCTCCCGAAGATACACAAGGCAAACACACCCGGCCGTCCCATCGTATCGGGCAATGGGACCCTGTGCGAGAACCTCTCCGGCTATGTCGAGGGCATCCTGAAACCCATTGTACAAAGAACCCCCAGCTTTTGTCGCGACACGACGGACTTCCTACAGAAACTCGGCACACATGGAGCAGTTGAACCAGGAGCGCTCCTCGTCACAATGGATGTCTCAGCACTCTACACCAGCATCCCCCATGACGATGGCATTGCTGCAACGACCTCAGTGCTCAGCGCCAACAACTGCCAGTTTCCAGATGCAATTTTACATCTCATCCGCTTCATCCTGGACCACAATATCTTCACCTTCAACAACCAGTTCTTCATCCAGACACACGGAACAGCCATGGGGACCAAATTTGCACCTCAATATGCCAACATCTTCATGCACAGGTTCGAACAAGACTTCTTCACCGCACGGGACCTTCAACCGATGCTATACACTAGATACATCGATGACATTTTCTTCCTTTGGACTCATGGTGAACAATCACTGAAACAACTATATGATGACATCAACAAGTTCCATCCCACCATCAGGCTCACCATAGACTACTCTCCGGAATTGGTTGCATTCTTGGACACGCGCATCTCCATTAAGGACGGTCACCTCAGCACCTCACTGTACCGCAAGCCCACGGATAACCTCACGATGCTCCACTTCTCCAGCTTCCACCCTAAACACGTTAAAGAAGCCATCCCCTACGGACAAGCCCTCCGTATACACAGGATCTGCTCGGATGAGGAGGATCGCAATAGACACCTCCAGACGCTGAAAGATGCCCTCATAAGAACAGGATATGGCGCTAGACTCATTGATCAACAGTTCCAACGCGCCACAGCGAAAAACCGCACCGACCTCCTCAGAAGACAAACACGGGACACAGTGGACAGAGTACCCTTCGTTGTCCAGTACTTCCCCGGAGCGGAGAAGCTACGGCATCTGCTCCGGAGCCTTCAACATGTCATTGATGAAGACGAACATCTCGCCAAGGCCATCCCCACACCCCCACTTCTTGCCTTCAAACAACCGCACAACCTCAAACAGACCATTGTCCGCAGCAAACTACCCAGCCTTCAGGAGAACAGTGACCAAGACACCACACAACCCTGCCACAGCAACCTCTGCAAGACGTGCCGGATCATCAACACAGATGCCATCATCTCACGTGAGAGCACCATCCACCAGGTACACGGTACATACTCTTGCAACTCGGCCAACGTTGTCTACCTGATACGCTGCAAGAAAGGATGTCCCGAGGCATGGTACATTGGGGAAACTATGCAGACGCTGCGACAACGGATGAATGAACACCGCTCGACAATCACCAGGCAAGACTGTTCTCTTCCTGTTGGGGAGCACTTCAGCGGTCACGGGCATTCGGCCTCTGATATTCGGGTAAGCGTTCTCCAAGGCGGCCTTCGCGACACACGACAGCGCAGAGTCGCTGAGCAGAAACTGATAGCCAAGTTCCGCACACACAAGGACGGCCTCAACCGGGATATTGGGTTTATGTCACACTATTTGTAACTCCCACAGTTGCGTGGACCTGCAGAGTTTCACTGGCTGTCTTGTCTGGAGACAATACACATCTTTTTAGCCTGTCTTGATGCTCTCTCCACTCCCATTGTTTTGTTTCTTAAAGACTGGATTAGTTGTAAGTATTCGCATTCCAACCATTATTCATGTAAATTGAGTCTGTGTCTTTATAAGTTCTGTTTGTGAACAGAATTCCCAGTCACCTGAAGAAGGGGCTTAGAGCCTCGAAAGCTTGTGTGGCTTTTGCTACCAAATAAACCTGTTGGACTTTAACCTGGTGTTGTTAAACTTCTTAATAGGATCTAAGCCAATTGATAAAGTGGAAACCAAGACACAAGAGAGTGTCTCCACAGGGAGTTTATGGACTTGTTCAGTCTCAGCTTTCCTCCCACATAGCCCAATGTCCCAGTTATCCCCCATTTATCTGTGCGTTCAAAGACCTATTACCAGTTTCTCTTAACCGGAACAATGTAATTGACATTAACAAACCTTAATGTAATTGACAAGACATTAACTTCCAAATCATCTGTTTTCAGTTTTAAATTATCCTTTAGTTCAAATCCCTCCATGACCTCACCCATTCCACTCTCTGTAATCTCCTTCAGCTTGGCAACCTTTCAAAATCTCTGCACTCCACCAAGTCTGCTCTCCGATGGGTCCACAATTGTCATCACTCATGGCAGTTGGTCATGTCTTCAGATGCCCCCAATCTTTGGAATTCGCTCCCTAACTCTTCCAGCTCTTGATCCTCCTTTGAAATGCTCCTCAAAGCCTAGCTTTTTGACCAAGCTTTTGATCACTGTTCTACCATCTCACGTGGCTTGCTTTTAAACTTTATTTGATAACACTCCTTTGAAATGCTTTGGGATGCAAAAGCTATTAACTTGCGAGGGGCATGGTTTAAAGGAAATGTACAAGGCACGTTTTTGATACAGAAGGTGGTGGGTGCCTGGAACTCGCTGCCGGGGGAGGTAGTGGAAGCAGATACGATAGTGACTTTTAAGGGGCGTCTGGACAAATACATGAATAGGATGGGAATAGAGGGATATGGGCGGCCCGGTAGCACAGTGGTTAGCACTGCTGCTTCACAGCTCCAGGGACCTGGGTTCGATTCCCGGCTTCGGTCACTGTCTGTGTGGAGTTTGCACATTCTCCTCGTGTCTGCGTGGGTTTCCTCCGGGTGCTCCGGTTTCCTCCCACAGTCCAAAGATGTGCGGGTTAGGTTGATTGGCTATGCTAAACATTGCCCTTAGTGTCCTGAGATGCATAGGTGAGAGGGATTAGTTGGGTAAATATGTAGGGATATGGGAGTAGGGCCTGGGTGGGATTGTGGTCGGTGCAGACTCGATGGGCCGAATGGCCTCTTTCTGTACTGTAGGGATTCTATGTGGTCCCCGGAAGGGTAGGGGGTTTTAGTTCCGTCGGGCAGCATGGTCGGTGCAGGCTTGATGGGCCGAAAGGCCTGTTCCTGTGCTGTAATTTTCTTTGTTCTATGTTGAAGATGCTTCATAAATGCATGTTGTCACAATCTGCAATAACTTAATGTTACACTAAAGCTGATCTATTCACCCTGCGAGTCATCAAGATAGCTCCCTCATCACATTGTCAATGGCAGTGATTATAAATTTACGCTATTATTTTGTATTGTCTTTTTTGTCTTTTATCTCAGGAGCTCGATATTACTGAAATAAAACTACCCATGAAATTCATCCGACAACAAATTAATCCAGAGAGATCCTGATTCTGCGTCTGCTGAAGACGTTTCCAATCTGTTTGCTGTTATTGGCTGCGATTAAGAATGCAGACAGTAGCCGTTCTGTGAAAATGACAATCCAACTTCCCTGTAACGATTAGATCAAGCCAGTTGTGATTATGCTCCTGAAGGCAAAGCTGTACTCTGAACCAAAATTGCTTTCCTACAATAACACTGATACAATATCACCCATCAACTAAACATCCATGATAATTGAATTGGAAAATTGTCTGGGTCTCCTATGCACTCCACAATTGTTTGCAGTGGGTGCAAATTTACACAGTAGCAATGTTTCCCTGTGTATTAACACTAGCAAACTAGGGATTTGTAGTGGGAGCTCGTCTACGAAATAAACAACTCAATTTAGCTGATGTTTATAGAGGCCATTAAATCTATATGAATGCAATATAATAGGTATAACTCAATTCATTCTGTAGTGAGAACAAAAAGGCTGTAAGAGCACTCGTAGAAAGGACACTGTTCAATGAATACAGTGAATTGTGAATAGAGGAGGGTACCATCGCTAAGTGATGTACAACTTATAATTATTATTGCGATAAAAGCAAAATACTGCGGATGCTGGATTCTGAAAAAAAAACAGGAAATGCTGGATAATCTCAGCAGGTCTGACAGCAGCTGTGGGGGGGGGGGTGGAATAGAACAAACATTTTGAGTCTGGATGACCCTTCCCCGACTCGAAACGTTGGCCCTATTCTCTCTCCACGGATGCTGTCAGACCTGCTGAGATTTTCCAGCATTTTTTTCATTAATATTGCAGTGCGTCAAGCTACCTGCAGAGGGAGAACCCACAGGAAAGGACCAGCCCAGTAAGCAATGACCTGCAGGGGAAGCTCTACAGAACATAAATAGCTCATTTTGTGACACGATCAGCTCTAGAGAGTAGTTTATATGTTGAGATCCTTTCAGAAACTTCCCACCGAAAGTCCACGCTGTAGTGAACTATAAAAGCTATAGAGGGTGCTCTTGCAAGAAACTAAACGGCTCGATCATCGGCCATGGAGTAGTTTGGGGTAAAATGGCTGCCAGATGAGTGTTGAAAAAGATTCTCCCACTTTTGTGTCAACTCAATAAAAGAACAGCCAAAAAAAAAACAACCTCAATACCTGTGGAATACTCATTCAATCTGACAATTTACAGCGGCTTCTCGGCAGCTTCTGAGGCATTACAAATAAGGGTCATTTTGTACGTTTATAAGTTTAATTATTAGTGTCACAAGTAGGCTTACATTAACACTGCAATGAAGTTACTGTGAAAATCCCCTAGCCGCCACACTCCGCCTGTTCGGGTACACGGAGGGAGAATTTAACATGGCCAATGCACCTAACCAGCACGTCTTTCGGACTGTGGGAGGAAACCGGAGCACCCGAAGGAAACCCACGCAGACATGGGGAGAACATGCAGACTCTGCACAGACAGTGACCCAAGCAGGGAATCGAACCCGGGTCCCCGGCGCTGTGAGGCAGCAGTGCTAACCACTGTGCCACCGTGCTGCCCTGTGTTTAGTTTTAACATCTCCAGTTGCACACAATGGATTTTAGCTCCTATTTTAATCACTGCATTAAAATGTAAATCATTCAATCCAGAGACCAGATTTCACGCCATTTAACTGACCAAGCAATGTGGTGGGTTATTGTGGGTTTATTTCCTATAAATGAGGGGGAAAGGATCTTTAAATACATTGGGGTGGGGCGGGGTAGGGTAGAATTATTTCTTGCAGAATCCTCTGTACTGTCTCGCTTTTCAGAGGAGTTCATCTGGAGTCGAACACACTGTTCTGATTCCTCCTTGGAAAGGAAGTGAGTTTCTTCCGAGCATGACTAAGACAGGATGTTCAAACCAGGGGTGGAAGGATTATGTTTAAATACACACATGCCATATTTGCTGAGGAGGATGACTGAATATTACCATGGACATTTCAAACATATTGCTCATGACAAAATGATGTGTGTGTTTTCATCCTGGATGTGTGCGGTACTCAGCACATAAAATAACTATTCACCCACGCAGAGTCCTAAAGGTCCTGTGGCCATGGGGGGTTGGGGGGGGGGGGGGAGGGGGGGTCACTCCTTTAATGCTTTAAACTGATCATCATTTCACTTAAGCGCGCTATCGGAGTGTGTGAGCCAGGGATTGGATGCTTGGAAATGCAGATGTCTCTTACTTCATACAATTCAAATTTTTAAAAATCAAAGTATCCTAGAACCATGCAACTTAGGAGGAGGCCATTTGACCCATCAAGACTCTGCCAGCCCATTAAAAGAGCTATCTCCAATTAGTCCTATTCCCCTGCCCTTTCTCCATAGCCACGTATTTGTTTATATAGATAAACACAAAATACCGCGGATGCCGGAATTTGAAACCAAGGGTCATTTTGACGAAAGGTCTGACGAAGGGTCATCCAGACTCGAAACGTTGGCTCTACTCTCTCCACAGAAGCTGTCAGACCTGCTGAGATTTTCCAGCATTTTTCTGTTTTCGTATTTGTGTATCTACATTTCCTTTTGTTACAAGTGGAACAATCAAGTCACATCCATCATTTTGTTTCTGAGAAATTAATATGAAGAGCCGAGAAGCCATCAAAGTTAAGAGAGAGACTCAAAAGATACTCGATTAAGTGGTCATCAGGTGATATATTCAAGATTCAGGAGTGGTGAAAGACTGAGTGAAGCGGAGAGCGTTATAGGTGAGGTTAGGTCTGGTTGGCTTTTTTATTCATTCATGGGATGTGGGCATCTCTGGTTGGGCCAGAATTTATTGCCCATCCCTGGGGGCATTTAAGTGTCAACCACACGTTGCTTTGGCTCTGGAGTCACATGTAGGCCAGACCGGGTAAGGACAACAGATTCCCTTCCCTGAAGGACATTAATGAACCAGATGGGTTTTTATGACAATCGACATTTCATGGTCATCAGTAGATTTTTAATTCCAGATTTTTTTTTATTGAATTCAAATTTCACCACCTGCCACGGTGGGATTCGAACCCGGGTTCCCAGAGCATTACATTGGGTCCCTGAATTACTAATCCAGTGACAATACCACTATGCCACTGCCTCCAATGATGAGATGGCTAGTGTATGATTCAGAATGATGGCAACCGTGTGGGTTTGATTCCCATTTCAGCTGAGGTGTGTACTTGGATTTGCCTGCCTGTCCTGCTCCTGAGAGTGGAAAGCAATGGCAAACTAACAACTGATTAAAAAAACACTGCCAAGAAA
This sequence comes from Mustelus asterias, assembly GCF_964213995.1. Classification (NCBI taxonomy): domain Eukaryota; kingdom Metazoa; phylum Chordata; class Chondrichthyes; order Carcharhiniformes; family Triakidae; genus Mustelus; species Mustelus asterias. The sequence continues at coordinate 145,920,307 of NC_135803.1, read as the reverse complement.
AGGGTGAATTAGCAGACCGTGAGCCAGGGACCTACATTAGGACAGTGCACACCTGACAATGACAGTTGAAAAAGAACCAGCTACTCAGGGAGCTGGGATAAGTTTCCATTCAATACATGGAAAAGGCAGACAAATGTGTGGGTCAAGGTAACACTGCTGAGATCAATTTTTCCCCTTGTGTTGGTTCTCTCACCACCTGCTGTAGGCCCAGTCCGGCAGATTAGGTCTTCAGGACATCACCAGCTGGTCATTAATGGTGACACCAAACCACTTTTGATGATGGACATTGAAGTCCTCCCCGCAAAGTAACCTTGTAACTCAGTGTTTCCTCCAAGTGATGCTCAACATGGAGGAGAACATATTCATTAACTGAGGGAGGGCAGGGTGGTGATCAGTGGAAGGTTTCTATGCTCAAATTTGCCACAGAGACTTCAGTATCCAGAGTCAATGTTGAGGACTCTCAGGGCTGCACCTTTCCGACTGTGCCACCCTCTGGAGGGCTTATCTTGCCAGTGGGACAGGATACCCATGGATGATAATGGAGGGTCTGGGATATTGTCCGCAAGGTAAAGTCTGTGCGTATGATTGTGTCAGGCTGCTGCTCGACTAGACTATGGAACTGCTCTCCCAATTTTGGCACAAGTTCCCAGATGTTGGCAGGGTGGACAGTGTCGACTGGACCGGGTATAATTTTGTTGTATCCAAATCCAACACCTAGGCAGATGCTGAGTGTTCCATATGATTTTATTATTGCGGATTGATATAACTGCTATAAATTCTCGTCCATTTTGGAGGACTGTAAAGATTCAACTAAATTGCTGTGAGTCCAGAGTTACATTTGGCCAGAATGCCAAGTTACATTGTGAAGCCAGACTAGACCCCAACAATTTTTCTATTTTGACATTGTGAGGAAAGGATGCTTTACTCGAGGAATAATTCCACTCACCAATTAGGGATCTTTTATAGTAAAACAAACTTTATTTAATCACACACCTTAACTGTAACTCTAACAAATGAAGCAGCATAACTATTACCAGTTAAACAATAGTTAAAAACTGAAAAGAAACAACTTTAATTTCTAACTTATCACTGTTTCAGTTCCAAATAAGCAACATTTCACTTACAGACTTACAATGCCGTTTTAAATACAGTTAGCACCCATAAATATACTTGCTATAATGAGTGTAGACAATCTTCAAGCTTTCAGACAGAGAATGAGTTTCAGCAGCTTACAGAAAACCTCTGTCTTCAAGCAATTCCCAGCCAGAACTGAAAGTTGTTTTTCTCTGCGACATACTTAGCTCCTCCCATTAACCACATTCTCACATGATCCTGTTAATCAACTTCATCAAAAATCCCAGGGGAAATCTTCATCTATAAACAGAATTACATTAGCTCTCTCCAAAGTAAATACTACATGGGTAAAATGAGTAATTATCCTGCTCTCCCAGCATCTGAGCTGCATTCCCACCAGACAAAATGACTGGCTGTAGGAGAAAGCTGAATCTTAAAACATTCCTCTTATAAATAAAATATATCAGTAGCACATTACCGTCACAAAGGCAGATTGCCTTCCCTAAAGGACAGAGGTGAACAGCTGGGGTTTTACGACAATCCTATCACCATTATTGCCACTGTCTTTTTATCCCAGACTTATTCAATTTTCCCAGTTGCCAGGATGACATTTGAACTCCAAGCTTCAGCGCATTAGCCCAGTTCTCTGGATTCCCAGCACAATAACCTTACCGTTCTGCTCCTGGTTTAACTGGCATGAGCTTTGCAATGAAAATAGTTTGATAGTTCAATGAATGAATTGCAGTAAGATACCCGGGAAGGGGCATTATCCCATTGACTTAGTTTGATACCACATGGAGAATTAAACCCAATCCAATTTCGAATTTAGTTTCAAAGAAATGCTCAGGTGGCCTTTTGGGTGCACTAAACAACTTGTAAATCCACCAAACCTCAAATTCTGGAAAGCAGAGATTCTTTCATCTCCTCCTCCTCATGTGCCAAGCATTGGCATTTCAAATTGGTAAGATTGATGTGAGGTTATGTGCTCTCTCTCCTAAAGATGCAGTCGGATAGGAGCGGAATCCAACACGATCTTGTGAAATTGAATGCTAAACTATAACTACAAGTCGGAGTGTAAAGGCCTCCCTAGAATCAGTTTTGGTGCTGGAGGAGATACAGTCGAGCTCGCAAGATTTAGACCAAAAATGCCAAGAGGTGAAGACTAAGAGTAAGAGGGCAGCACGGTGGCACAGTGGTTAGCATTGCTGCCTCACAGCGCCAGGGACCTGGGTTCGATTCTTGGCTTGAGTCACTGTCTGTGTGGAGTTTGCACATTCTCCCTGTGTCTCCGTGGGTTTCCTCCGGGTGCCCTGGTTTCTTCCCACGCTCCAAAGATGTGCGGGTTAGGTTGATTGGCCATGTTAAATTGCCCCTTAGTGTCAGGGGGATTAGCAGGGTAAATATGTGGGGTTACTGGGATGGGATTGTGTTCGGTGCAGGTTTGATGGGGCCAAATGGCCTCCTTCTGCACTGTAGCTTCTATGATGTGGTTCTGTGGTAGGTGGAGGTTGTTGGTTTGGATTAAAAGCACCGAGAAACTCTCCCTTTGAAGATTTCGCTCCCCCATGAGCAGCATGCAATGATTCAGTCTGACGGGGGTCTGGATGGAACGATAGCTAAGGAAATTGATGCATGCAAAATTAACTCATCACAGATACAGTGCATAAGTTTAGATGTTGAGGGATTGGGGCCACTGAAATGTAGAAGTGTAGCAGAGAAGGCAGATCCTTTGGGAACCCCAGTTAATGGGAAAATGTCTGGATGAACCATTAGCTACAAGACAATAGATTGGAGGGTGAAGCACATACTATGGACATACTTGCAGTAGGGAGCCTTATAATAACTTCATCGAAGCCTACAGTGTAATACCCTAAAGGCATGGATGTTTACAAAGCCAAGACAATTCGCAAAGCATTCAAAGACAGGGATCCAGAGTTACAACAGCTGAAAATCATAACATCTAATACAGACTAAGCCAGAACGTTTCGAGGAAGAGGTAACAGTAGCTTCAATAACTTTCCTGGTGAAATATTATATTTATTTTTAGGCTCAGAATCAATTTTTTGTTTGAAATTCAAGTAAAGGTCCAAGAAAAATGTAAGTTTAGGTTTATTTATTATTGTGACAATTACATTAACAATTACATTAACACCGCAATGAAGTTATGGTGAAAATCCTCTAGTCGCCACACTCCGACGCCTGTTCAGGTACACTGAGGGAAAATTTAGCACGGCCAATGCACCTAACTAGCACGTCTTTCAGAATGTGGGAGGAAACTGGAGTGCCCAGAGGAAACCCACGCAGACACGGGGAGAACGAGGTGACTATGCACAGGCAGGGACTCAAGCCGGGAATCGAACCCGGGTCCCTGGCGCTGTGAGGCAGCAGTGCTGACCACTGTGCCACCATGCCACTCAAAAATAAAGGGTAGACTGAGATTAAAAGAGAATAGAAAACACACTGCAAGCACAAAGGTGGATATGACCATCCTGAGGACAGCAGCACCTAGACAGTGCATAAAGAATTGATAATGGAGCTAACAAGGGTGGCATGGTGACACAGTGGTTAGCACTGCTGCCTCACAGTACCAGGGACCTGGGTTCGATTCCCGGCTTGGGTCACTGTCTGTGAGGAGTCTGCACGTTCTCCCCGTGTCTGCGTGGATTTCCTCCAGGTGCTCCAGTTTCTTCCCACAGTCCAAAAGATGTGCTGGTTAGGTACATTGGCTGTGCTAAATTCTCCCTCTGTGTACCCGAACAGGCGCTGGAATGTGGCTACTAGGGGATTTTCACAGTAACTTCATTGCAGTGTTAATGTAAACTTACTTGTGGCACTAATAAATAAACTTAAAATTTAAACACTTGACAACCATAATAACAACAATGCATTGGGATAATGGTGGGAGATTTCAAAAGAAAACCATCATCAAGTTAAGAGTTGCAAGGAAAAGTGAGTTGAAAACATCAACCTTCTCTTTAGGATAAGTTGCAAGGTTGAATGAGGATGAAGAGCAAGACTTCTTACAGGACTGGAAGGAGCTATTTCACGTGTAATGGCTTTTCTGCTTTGATGATGACCTACATTACGACTGGCTGCCCTCAGTCTCACAAAAACATTATTTTACGAAGCTATTCTTTTTTTTCTTTCCATTTGCACAAGTGCCCTGTTCATTCACACATCCTGAGCAACAAGAAACAAAATGCAAGATGCTTTCAGGCCCATTCAAAGAATAAAGAACAGAGAACAAAGAACAAAGAAAATTACAGCACAGGAACAGGCCCTTCAGCCCTCCAAACCTGCACCGACCATGCTGCCCGACTGAACTAAAACACCCTACCCTTCCGGGGACCATATCCCTCTGTTCCCATCCTATTCATGTATTTGTCCAGACGCCCCTTAAAACTCACTGTCGAGTGAAAGCTGCAACTTTCAGGGCAATATTTAGATAATTTTCATAAAATAATGAATTTTTATCAGTCTCGGCTGTTCAAGGAAACAAAATTATGGGGCCAGCACTGAAAAATTGACCAGAGTTTTCTGGGGCCATTTGGGATGGTCCGGAAGGCGGGCAAAATGGTCTGGGAAGGAGCATGGGGGTGGGGATGGGGTGCCCGGTGACTTCACACCACCATCGGACAGGAATGCCTGTCTGGAGCCCACCTGAGCCACTTACACCTTCTTCCCATCACCGCTGGCATTTTACCAAGTAAACCTGGGCACCCTCCCAGTGGGCTGCGGGATGGTGGGTGAAGCCCTCCCTTTTGGGAATTCTTTGGCCCACAGAGGGGCCTTGCAGAAGCGGCCACCCCTGTGCCAATGGTATATGCCCTCAGCAAAATCCTCCTTCCTCCCATTGTAGAGACCTGCCTTCCTGGTCCCAGTGCCCTCAGAGCCTGACCCCATGTATCAGAGTTTGAGAATGCATGGCCATCGCGGAGGCGGCTGATGTGCCAGTCCTCTGACTGGGTCGGGGGGTGGGGAAGGGAGGGGGGTGGGGTTTGGGCCGCAATCCTTAATGGGGCAGCAGCTCTAGTAGAAGCCACCCTATTGGCTGCCATTGGCAAAATACAGGCCCTGCGTCCTGTCCCCACCAACATTTCCAGCCACAGGGGTGGGACACTAACAACTTCCACAACATTCTGCCCATTGTGCCTGCTGTCAATGAAACCTTTTACTAAAGAAAACAGACGTGTATTTTTGCATTGCACAAACCACAACCTCAGGGCATTCCAAAATGGTTTTCAATCAATGAAGCACTTTTTAAAAAAAAGTGTAGTCACTGTTCAAATACAGGCCGCAGCAAGCTCCCAGAAACCACACTGAAACACACCATCTGTTTTCAATGTTGGTTGCGGATATCAAGTGACTCCCAGTTCTTCTTCAGAGAGGGCTCCCAGCTGGGAGGTTAGGTGGCTTGAAAGTGGTTGTAGATCTCACCTAATACCTGCCTGCCCCATCCCCGTGGCAATGTAAATGGCCTTGCATTCTGACAGTGATAATAAGCTGCACTTGCTCAGCCAGCAGCTTGACTTCCTCTGAGCACTGCAAAGAGTTGACTGGTGCATGATTGTAACACTGTCCTTTCACTTTGTAACTGTGAAACTGTGCAACTGGGTTTGGGGCAATTATAACTCAGTCCCAAGAAGACAGCTGCAGAAAACTGACCATATTTCTGTTGCATATTGGAGAATTGACACCTGGAACCACAGAGGGTTAAAGATAAAGGAGTTTTATTCACTGGGTGGTGTGCACTGCACAGCTGCTTCTTCACTCTGGCATTTCCCCACACTAGTGACATCACTTCCGGTGAATACACCGTGCTTAGTGCAAGAATCAACATTAAATCTAATTTCTATAATAAATAAGTAAGCCAATGACTCATGTGGAAAGCGTTAAGGTTCAGGTGGGTTGTGTTTTGCCACATGCTATCTTGTTGAGTGGAGTCTTACCTGCATCTTGCTAGACATGATTAGAAATAGTTTCTTGCAGTCTTGGACAGAGCAGGAGCCATACCACATCCAGAAAGAATGCTTTCTATGGTGCATCTGTAAAGGTTGGCGAGAGTCGTAGTTGACATGCCGAATTTCCTTAGTCTTCTGAGAAAAGAGAGGCATTGGTGGGCTTTCTTAACTATAGTGTCGGCATGGGAGGATCAAGACAAGTTGTTGGTGACCTGGACACCTAAAAACTTGAAGCTCTTGACCATTTCTACTTCATCCCCATTGATGTAGACAGGGGCATGTCCTCCACTACGCTTCCTGAAGTCGATGACTATCTCCCTTGTTTTGTTGACACTGAGGGAGAGATTGTCACCGTACCAGCCCCTGTACTCCGTCTCGTCATTGTTTGAGATCCGACCAACGACGGTGATGTCATCGTCAAACTTGAAAATCACGTTGGAGGGGTATTTGGCCACAGTCATAGGTGTATAAGGAGTATAGTAGGGTGCTGAGGACACAGCCTTGTGGGGCACTGGTGTTGAGGATGATCGTGGTGCTTGTTGCCTATCCTTACTTATTGCGGCATTCAATCATTCTCAAAAAGTGCCAAGAATCTTCTCCTTCTACCATAGGGGGCAGATGTTTCATCTGAAGGATGGCACTTCTGACTGTGCAGCATTCCCTCGGTGCAGCATTGCAAGATCAGCCTAGATTGCAGTTGGAGTGGAACTCAAATCCACAACCTTCTGGTTCAGAGATCAGCGTGATGACCGCTGACACCTTATAAAGGATTTGATATCTGGTTTACTTGTTACTAAGTTCAGCTCTTTGTTAAAAAGGGAATGGATATATCATAATATAAATTTTGGTCCCATATTCTTTAATAATTTCAATTTACTCAATTACAAAAGTAAATCACTTACTCCTCTTTTTTGAATATAAAACCTATGCAGACTCGGTGCTCATCAGATGCCCGTCAGTGCCTCTACAACATTTATTCAGCTTCCTTTCACACTGAGACAGAGTTTATTACATCCACTGCCTTGCACTTGATTCACATCTGACAAGTTGCTCAGCAACGTGCATTAGGATATTACTATCTCAGATTCAGTCAGTCTTTAAAACACCACCAAGAATCAACATGGCATGATGGCAGAGTGGTTAGCACTGCTGCCTCAGTGCCAGGGATCCAGATTTGATTCCGACCTTGGGTGACTGTGTGGAGTTTGTACGTTCTTCTCATGTCTGCGTGGGTTTCCTTCGGGTGCTCCTGTTTCCTCCCACACTCCAAAGATGTGCAGGTTATGCTAAAAGACCCTTAGTGTCCCAAGTTGCAGGTTAGAGCGATTAGTGGGGTAACTATGTGGGATTATAGGGATAGGGCCTGAAGCAAGATACTCTGTTGGAGAGTTGGTGCAGATTCGCTGGGTCGAATGGCTTCCTTCTGCCCTGTCGGGATTCTATGAAAAAAATCATTCAGTTGATCACGCATTCTTCTTTTGACCTCAAATGGGAGCCCCCTTTCCTACCCCCCTCAGCTTGGTGTTTCGGGAGTGTAACATTTTCACTTGCACAATTTAAGATAATTTGCATCCCACATGCAGGTGGGTTTTAATGATCGCCATACAATGTAAAGTAGCCCATGTGGTTAACACTGCTGCCTCACAACGCCAGGGACCAGGGTTCGATTCCCGGCTTGGTCACTGCGCAGTCTGCATGTTTTTCCCGTGTCTACGTAGGCTTCCTCCAGGTGCTCCGGTTTCCTCCCACAGTCCGAAAGACGCGCTGATTAGGTGCATGGGCTATGCTAAATTCTCCCTCAGTGTACCTGAACAGGCACTGGTGACTAGGGGATTTTCACAGTAACTTCATTGCAGTGTTAATGTAAGTCTATTTGTGACACCAATACATTTACTTACTCACTTAACCAGTTTCCAAATATCAAGAAACCTAGGACTAAACCCCATCAGTCCAGCACATGACCCAGTATAAAAAGACTTTCCTCTGTAGTGCATCTTTCACAATCTCAGAACGTCGCAACGCATTAAACAGCCAATGAAATACTTTAAAGTGTGGTCGCTGCTGTATAAAAGGAATCAGCGGAGGCAGTACAGTAAAATTCAGCAACGATGATGAGGTGATGTCACTTTGGACCTTTTAAGATCCTTAAGGTTGTAGACGGGCTGGGTGATTGGGAGGGGCAGGGGGTAGAGAACAAATTCCACAGGAATCAGGAGACCGGGGGAAGAATAAAGCCAGGAAACAATGGGAGGATCCTGAATTTCAACAGTGCGGAAATTATCATAGAGTAACATGACCTTAAAGCAGAGAGAGAATGCACTATCGTTTACTAATGTACCTTCTGAACTAACAGGGGACTGAGCGAGAGCTCAGGGATAAAACGCTCAAAGGGGCAAAGCAGCAAGTTTTACATTTTTTGCGCAGACACCATTGTTTAAAAAAATTTAATTTTAAAAATTGCAGTTATTGTTAATTTTAAACAATCTGAACACAAGTAGATTTTAAGATTCAGAATCTCTTTCTTGAAATGCTGTAAAACCCCGAGCAGGCTTCCCTCAACAACATGGGAGGTAGGTGTCCTGTTACTTATATCCATATTAATCGGCTGCATTATGGGTTGGTATAGATATCTGTTCCACGAGTTCCACCATTGTGGATATCATTAAGAGATAAAATTGGACAGGGTTTAAAACAGTTGCAATTCATTGGTGCAGGGGTGGTACAGCAGTTAGCACTGCTGCCTCACAGCGCCAGGGACCCAGGTTCAAATCCTGGCTTGGGTCACTGTCTATGTGAACCGACTCTCAAACAGAGCATCCTACCCAGGCCCTATCCCCGTAACCCCACGCATTTACCCCGCGAATCCCCCTAAGCTACACATCTTTGGACCATAACGGGCAATTTAACATGACCAATCTACCTAACCTGCACATCTTTGGACTGTGGGAGGAAACCGAAGCACCCGGAGGAAACACACGCAGATATGAGGAGAATGTGCAAACTCCACACAGATAGTGATCCAAGGCTGGAATCGAACCAGGGTCCCTGGCACGGTGAGGCAGCAGTGCTAACCACTGTGCCATGCTGCTCTGCAGATGGCAGGTTAGGTGGATTGGCCATGGCGAATTGCCCTTAGTGTTAGGGCAACCAGCAGGGTAAATACATGGGGTTACAGGGATATGCCTAGGTGGGATTGTTGTCTGCGCAGGCTCAATAGGCCAAATGGTCTCCTGCACTCTAGCAATTCTATGATTCAATTGCCTAAGACCAGTTTCATCCATGACCAGCCTTGAATTAACAGATCAATACGTGATGGACCCAAGTGGAAGGGAAAATAATCAATAATACAATAACTATCTATGTATTCTGCTTAGGGTAACCATGATGGCTGTTTCTTGCACTGAACTATTCTATCTTAACACCAGTCACACCTGCACCCGAGTGATTCCCATTGGATTCACCTGAGGGCAAAAATTGTAAAGCACTTCTCATATCTTAAGGCACCGGACAGACAAAGTGTTTTGTCAGGAAATGCAGCATGCTATCTTGCGCACCATGAGTTCTTTTATAGACCATAAGACATAGGAGCAGAATTAGGCCACTTGGCCCATCGAGTCCATTCCTCATTCCAAAGTGCATAATCTCACACTTTTCCACAACAGCACCAAGAAAAGCGAATGGTTAGCCTGTTTTAGTGACATTGAGCAAGGGGGATAAATGGCAGCCAGGACAACATTCAGAGGTAGTCTATTGATTGTTCTTCCAATAATGCCATTCAATCATGGCTGATATTTTTCTCATCCCCATTCTCCTGCCATTTCTCCATAACCCCTGATCCCCTTATTAATCAAGAACCTATCTATCTCTGTCTTAAAGACACTCAATGACCTGGCCGCCACAGCCTTCTGCGGCAAAGAGCTCCACAGATTCACTACTCTCTGGCTGAAGAAATTGCTCCTCATCTCTGTTTTAAAGGATCATCCCTTTAGCCTCAGGTTGTGCCCTCTGGTTCTAGTTTCATTCTTGTGAACCTCCTCTGGACTCTTTCCAAGGCCAGTACATCCTTCCTTAGATATGGGGCCCAAAACTGCTCACAATACTCCAAATGGGGTCTGACCAGAACCTCATACAGCCTCAGAAGTACATCCCTGCTCTTGTATACTAGCCCTCTTGAAATGAAAGCTAACATTGCATTTGCCTTCCTAACTGCTGACTGAACCTGCACATTAACCTTAAGAGAATGTTGAACAATGACTCCCAAGCCCCTATGTGTTTGATTTCCTGAGCATTTTCCCATTTAGAAAATAGTCTATGCCTCCATTCCTCATTCCAAAGTGCATAATCTCATGCTTTTCCACAAACAGCACCAAGAAAAGCGAATGGTTAGCCTGTTTTAGTGACATTGAGCAAGGGGGATAAATGGCAGCCAGGACAACATTCAGAGGTAGTCTATTGATTGTTCTTCCAATAATGCCATTCGGTCTTTAATGTCCACTCCAACAGACAGACCTGAACCGCAGGACAGCACATCCAGCAATGCAGCTTTGCCATTCCACAAGTCAGAATATTTTCCTAAATGGTGAGAGCAGATTGAGGGGAGCAGAGTAATTTAGGTGTCCATGTATACAGATCTCTGGAAGCTTGTGGACAGGTTCAAAAAGTACTCAAAAAGGCCAATCGAAAGTTAGCCTTAATCACGAGAGGTTTCAAATGCAAAAGAGGGAAATGATACTTGGGTCAGATCCCTCTTCATTTTTGTACATCAAAACGAAGGAATGATGCATTGGCCAAGACCAAGATGGCTTCTGTTGGGTTTCAAAGGATAGCCATACCCGAAGATAAGGGGGAGTCCCGAACCAGGGGTCACAGTCTGGGGACATGAGTGGACCATTTAGGACGGAGATGAGGAGACATTTCTTCACCCAAAGAGTAGTGAGCCTGTGGAATTCATTAGTTGATGCCAAAACATTGAATGTGTTCAGGAGGCGGCTGGATATAGCACTTGGGGCGAATGGGATCAAAGATTATGGGGAAAAAGCAGGATTAGGCTATTGAATTAGTTGATCAGCCATGATCATCATGAATGGCAGAGCAGGATTGAAGGGCCAAATGGCCTCCTCCTGCTCCTATCTTCTATGTTTCTATGATATGGATCAAACACAGGCAAAAAGTTCAAGATATAATTCAGCCGATTTAACCAACTGGCCGAATAGGCTCAAAGGGTTAAATTGACCTCCTGCTGTTCCAATTTAAACGTAATCCTCCTGTCAGGACTGAGGTCGACAAAGCACTTTCACACACAGCAGGTCATTGAAATTCTGGAACTTTGATCCTCAAAAGGCTGGAACCTAGGTCAACTGAAAATTTCAAGACTGAGACATTACTATTAGCTCTCTTCCACCTTCTTCCTTCGGGAAAAAGATACAAAAGTCTGAGGTCACGTACCAACCGACTCAAGAACAGCTTCTTCCCTGCTGCTGTTAGACTTTTGAATGGACCTACCTTGCATTAAGTTGATCTTTCTCTACACACTAGCTATGACTGTAACACTACATTCTGCACTCTCTCCTTTTCTTCTCTATGAACGGTATGCTTTGTCTGTATAGTGTGCAAGAAACAATACTTTTCACTGTATATTAATACATGTGACAATAATAAATCAAATCAAAAAAGGTAAAGATGATTAGGCAAGCGATATCGGGAATAGATGGGTAAATCGAGGTATGTAGAGAGGAGCCATGATTTAGTTCAATAACAGGAGGATCAAGAGACTGAATGCCTTAACGTTTGCTATGTTCCGATGAAGTATTAGTTTTGGCTTTGGGAGAGTTGGAGCAGACACAGGGCTGAATGTTCTCCTCCTGCCCTGTAACAATTCTGTATGCACGTCCTGCAGTGGGATTCAAAACCATGCCTGACCCAGAGGAGAGTGGACTAGCACTTGGATAATTCAACATGTAGCTAGAAAATAAAGATCTTCCATTATAAACCAAAGATATAATTTGCTTCTTTGCCCCAGCAGAATCTGCTAGCTGTTTCAGGATCTTGCAGCACCACAGAGCCTAACATCTCTTTTACCTCCGTTATATATGGGTAATCTTAACAAGTTCCACTGAAACAGATTGGCTGCCTAACCAAAGTCAACAGCCCTTTATCATAGTAAATATTGTGATGTGCTTTTCAGATTTAACTATTTATACAGTTCCCCAAAATCCAAATTCAGAGGGAATATCAAGCTAAACCATCCCAACAGAATCTAACCATCATCCCTTGACTTTCAATGGCATTACCATTGCTGAATCCTAGCTATGTAAATACTGTGGCTACATTAGCAGGTCAGAGGCTAGGAATCCTGCAGAAAGTATCGCAGCTCCTGACACCCAAAAGCCTGTCCACCATCTACAAAGCCTCAGTCACTCTCCACTTATTTGGATAAGTGCAGCTCCAACAACACTCAAGAAGCAACGGGACGTGTAAAACCTGAGGCTGTGTGTACATAGGTATCATAAGATTCTTAAACAATGCTTTAATGAAGTGTCTTTATATACATTAATACTGAAGAAATTTCTTGCACGTTTTGTTTCTTAATCTACAGGATGAGTTTGGGTCTCTCCTGAAAAAGGTCCTAGGAACCAGTAAGAATGGCATTAGCGGTCACCTGGAGCACATGCTCTCAGATTGAGAGATAGCACATGGTGGCAAACACCAGACTAATCTTAAACAGGAAGATACATATCAGAAGAGCACAGGCAATCAAGGCAAAGTCACTGGGGTCCTACTAAAAAGTATTTTATTAATTTGGTCTTTTACTTGTTTTTACACCAGGTAACATATTGTAAGAAACATACATGGTTGCAATGCATCTGGCCTCATTACAAACTAAAGAGAAGTGTGGGTGTGTGTAAGTAACGATGACAAAATCTAGTCACATATTGTCAGATAGTAAACCCCCGTCCCCCCCAAAAAAAGTTAATTTTACTCTTAGGAAAACTGGTTGCATATCATCTGAGCCAACACATGGATATCAGAAAAAGCTTGAACAAAAGAAATTAACAAAATATTTTATTAAATGTTTTGAACCTTCCTTCATATATTTAGAATTTTTTAATTCTCAGAATACAAAGTTTCTATAATTAGCTCCTCCCCATCTATGGACAGTTTCTACTGAATCTACTTTTATGATGCAAGCATTAGAATGACTTCATTCAAGAAAAAACAAAACTTAAATACAGAATAGCTGCAAAGAGCTTTAATAGATTTTTCCAAAAATTAAAGAATTGCAGGTGTCTCGGCAACTTTTGTCTTTGTTGACTGAATGAAATCGCCCAATTTAAATTAGCTTTCAAAATTGCATTGCTGAACTCAAATTACTATATCCGAAAGAGTCTGCAACACTCTGCTTGCACATGCTTCAGTCTCTCAAAAGTTTTTATCCCCCATCGCCAACAAAGATTATGGCCTCAATACCAGGGTTCAAATCTTACTCATGCCCCATGTATTAGCTGCTCAAACTGCATCATTTAATCAAACAGTCGTTAATAAAGGTGAGAAATCATCATTTTTCCAATTAGGTTTAAAAGATGGCATCTAATCCGATTTAAACTTCAAAACTTGGGGTTTCTAACGAAGCAAATTGGAAAAATTTGGTTAATATCCGGAACGTTAAAAGTACTGCCGTGTCAGGAGTTTATGTCAGGTTTTCGTAAAAAATACTCATCAACCTGTCTCAACTTTGTGCTTAAATGGATTACTGTACATAAAACATATTACAGAGTTACACAAGACACAGAATAAACTGGAATCTTTTAAAATCTAGAAACCTTAATTACATCCAAGTGCAACCAAGACAAACCCCTCTGTTAAATTTACAAAAGTCATACACTTAACGTCCACTCGTAATTGATGATTTGAAGGAATATAAATAGTCAAAGCTCTTCGCACAGAGGAAGAATTGCCTGAGAAACACAAGTTGGAACTTGAAAAGCCACCACTAGTGCTCACAACCTGCAAGATGCATTGCATTTATAGAAAATGGTGTACATGAAATGGAATGGAACTTAGCAACTACAAAGAAAATAAAAGCCCACAGAAAACTATTAAAGCGTTTATCAATCTGCTGCAACAATCCCAGTGACCTCCTTAGTCGTTAAGTATTTTTTAATTACACAACCTCTTCTAAGCAAAGGGAGCACAGTGAGCTACTAAATAAAACTGGCAAGATACTCGTATGGAGAATAAATGGCTTTGAGCTTCAACTTTTCAGCCACTGGGTATTACCACAACCATAATGCAGGTCTTTTTTTCTCTGGTTAGTATTTCCAATTACTTGGCCCTAAATTGGCGCTGAACCAGTCTGCAGAAAACTGGAAATATGTTCGGATGAACATGAGGTGAATGAATAGAGCTTCAAAGGCCTGAGTAGGGTGTCAAGCACCTGATAAACAGAAGTGAAGTGTGTGCACTGTGTTCCTTTAAGTTCAGGTTGGGGCAAACATCACCAAGTTAGTTACTACCATGACCAATACAAACAAGATTTATCAGTACAATGCCTGGAAGCAGTCCTTGTGATTTGGGATACTCTAAGTAATATAGATTTTGCTTTGCAGGACACACACCTGAATGTCTTGAATGTCACAGGTGTATCTAGTGCTTACTGAAAGAGGTGGTTGCTTGGGTGAAGATTCTTAGCTGAAGAGAAGAATTTTGGTGCGATGCTTTTCATTAGTAATTCAGTAATGAAGTTCCAGGTAATTGTTAAGCATTGATCACAAGGCAGGAAGGCATCGTTCTTAGTTGATGTTTATAGTGTTACGTTGCAATTCAAACCTACTTGTCTTCAGTCTGGTTGCTCTGTTCAGTTGTCACATCACTTACTAGATGAATGCTATAACTGAGGCCATCAATTCCATCTACATTAGGACACAGGTCAAGACAGGTAAGGCAGATGCAAAGAGTAGAGAGATATTACAGCCATCACAAAATGTCCTCAATGGATTTAAGTTTACTTAAAACTTTACACAAGTCCATTTCCACAATTGCGGAGTGGCTTTCTGGGGGCTATAAAGACACAAATAAAATAGAGAAGCAGCCAGGTAAATAAGTACGAATAGATTTTGGATGGATACTACTATCATTCTATAACACAGTCAGGACTGTCCAATTATATAAGGGAGGTACTGACAGAAGTTGGGGAAGGAATTTTTTTTGCAGTAAAAAAATTGGGCCTGAAAAATGTATCGAAGAAATCCTGATCGACTTAAGATTCAGGTCCAGTAGGTGTGGCAACATCCCAGTTAGTACTTAAAGAGCTAATGCTGCTAACAGTAAGGAACATAATTTTGGACAGAATGTCCCCTTTTGAGTAAGGTGAATAGACTATCGTCAAGCTGGTCCTGTCCACGGATACAGCACCTTTCGCTCGGACAAGCCAAAAGTAACCATTTGCATCGGACATTAAGGGGAAAGGAAAACTTAACCATTAAAATTAAGCAGAACAGCTGTAAACAAAGTTATATTCAAGGCACAAAACTTACTGCAGCAAAATTCATATCAGTACATTGTGGATTACTTACATTTTAAATATGTTAAATGAATTTGCAGCTTAGTAGCTAATAAAGCCTCTCTTAAGCAACTTTTGAAAACTATTAAAATCCGTTAGGAATGTATGCTGGTTGTGCAAATGTAAAGAATAGGAGACATCTATGTTTTACATGCAACTTGGCTGACAAACTCTCACGCACAAAGGAACAACTTTTTTTTGCCAACAGGGAAACCAGCAGGTTGGTGCAATGACCAGTTTTTGCTAAGCTGTTGTGTTTTTGTTTGGAAGATGATCACACTTATAACTTCTTACATGCTTAAAACAATCAAAAAAAAAGGCATCCATGCCTGACATAACCAGAAAACGGAGAGTTCCACTAACACTAGCAAAGCACTCGCTAATTGAGCTCAAGGACGTCTGCGCTCTTCCAAAACAAGGCATTTTCGTAAAAAATAAAATTAATTAAATAGTAAAAATTCTGCATCATCAGGAGATAAAAAGATTGGGAAAGTTGGCAATGCATTGATGGTCTTAAGTCTCTTGTAAAAAGCAGTTAAAAGCAGAAAGCTGATTTTATTGGTGCAGTCCTTCCTCTGGGATCCTCCACACTGAGCAGTTCAAGTAACTCTGGAACAAAACAGAACAAAAATAGTAAGTGCAAAGAGTGGCACAGCTGTCTTATTGCATACATAATACCTCCTGGCATAGGTGTGCAGTCTTATCTGTTATTCCTGTGGAAGGATTATTGCACAATAAATCAAATAATTACATTCCAGCTTGTGTGGCCCCCACAGGATGGAAAACACAGCTTCCTAATCATTTAGAGACAATCAGACAAGAGCTACAGAAGATCTGTTCCACAGATTAAGGTGTGATGGTTTAAGGTGTGATGGGTGCTGTACAAAGTAAAGCACAAATACCTTCAGAATATCATACACAGAAAA
This sequence comes from Mustelus asterias, assembly GCF_964213995.1. NCBI lineage: Eukaryota > Metazoa > Chordata > Chondrichthyes > Carcharhiniformes > Triakidae > Mustelus > Mustelus asterias. Next base: position 145,903,787 of record NC_135803.1, on the reverse strand, counting down.
TATATCTCCCTGCATCAATCAGGAAGATAAATCCCAATGTCACTGTACCAAGTTACATGGTTATTGCAACATTGCTTCCAAAATGATAGGATTCCCTTCATCGGGGTATGAATAACAATATATAATCATGGCAAGCATGAACTTTACTATCAAGAAAGCCACAAATGTGATCAACATTTCAGGTTTTACGATATTAATGCTGTTCAGATAAGATTATTGTTGGGATTATTTACTACTCAAATGAAAATTAAATGAATTGGGAACTCATTTGGCACGGATATAAAAGTAGAAGATATCAACAAAGCCACATGTCAATAAAAGAAAAATGGCATTGCAAAGCTGCAGCTTCAGGCAGGTTGCTGCAGTGATTGGATTGGATTGTTGATGGTAGTAGTCATACTTTTCACCATAAAGTTCTCCAAGACAGTACTTGGAGCTTAAACTTCATGTTTCAATGTGAAGGGTTGACTGAAATAAAACAAGTGTCCACACAAACGCTGAGCAGTTTGATTCCTGTTTTTTCCGAAACATAAAAATAAAAATCTATCATCTCAAATTCCTTGGACAGAGCAGGGGAAATTTTACTCTAACCCCATACTGTGTGTGTGTTGGGAATGGTTGAAGAAGTGTAGATTGCCACATAGCGCCAGGGACCCAGGTTCGATTCCAGCCTTGAGTGACTGCATGGAGTTTGCACAGTCTCCTCGTGTCTGTGTGGGTTTCCTCCGGAAGCTGCGGTTTCTTTTCACGGTCCAAAGATGTGCGGGTTAGGTGGATTGGCCATGTTAAATGACCCCTTAGTGTCCAAAGATGTGTAGGTTGAGGGGATTAGCTGAATAAATGTGGGGGGACTGCAGGGATAGGGTAGAGAGGTGGGCCTGGGTAAGATGCTCTGTCAGCGAGTCGGTGCAGACGTGATGGACCGAATGACCTTCCTCTGCACTGTAGAGATTCTATGATTCAACAACAATCATTCTGGTGCATCAAAAGTGACTTCAACTAATCCAACTGAGCTACAAAGACTAATTCAGGAAAGTGATCCAGAGTAGGACCATGGGTGAATTCTCCCCTTTATCCCAGGAGGCGTTGATACCATTTGCTGCTCTCTGTATTGTTGCTCTAGCAAAAGTAAGCTAAACCACGTCACCATCATCTTATCATGTTAGCATTCATGTCGAGAGGGCCAGAATACACGAGCAGGGATGTACTTCTGAGGCTGTATAAAGCTCTGGTCAGATCCCATTTGGAGTATTGTGAACAGTTTTGGGCCCCATATCTCAGGAAAGATGTGCTGGCCTTGGAAAGGGTTCAGAGGAGGCTCACAAGAATGATCCCTGGAATGAAGAACTTGTTGTATGAGGAACAGCTGACAACTCTGGATCTGTACTCGTTTAGAAGTATGAGGGGGATCTTATTGAAACTTACAGGATACTGCGAAGCTTGGATAGAGTGGATGTGGAGAGGATGTTTCCACTAGTAGGAAAAACTAGAACCAGAGGGTACAACCTCAGGCTAAAGGGACGATCTTTTAAAACAGAGATGAGGAGGAATTTCTTCAGCCAGAGAGTGGTGAATCTGTGGAACTCTTTGCCGCAGAAGGCTGTGGAGGCCGGGTCATTGAGTGTCCTTAAGATAGATAGGTTCTTGATTAATAAGGGGATCGGGGTGATGGGGAAAAGGCAGGGGACTGGGGATGAGAAAAATATCAGCCATGATTGAATGGAGGAGCAGTCTCGATGAGCCGAGTGGCCTAATTCTGCTCCTATATCTTATGGTCTTATTAGGGAGGGGCAACAAATGCTGGCCTTGTCAGAGACACTCGCATCTCCTGATAAAGGACAAAAAGCAATAAATAAAAAGTATTTATTTTTAAATTGGCACATTTTGGAAACAAACCAGAGATGTTCTTGCCTGCACAGATCAGCTAAACCCTGGATTGCCCCAAGCTTTCCATGATTGACAGTCCCTGCCCACATCATTATCCCGATGAAAGGCTCCTTCTCTCCCAAATTTATCAAGCCAGACATTTCCTCCAAAATTAAAAACACCCTGTCTGCCCCGTTCACTCGGTATTAATGTCCATTTTTAATGACTGCAATTTATTAAGTCCCAAGGTTAGTCATGTGGACAGCTGCGTACGTGGAAGTATGGATAGATATCATTTCACTGCAGCCAAGATCATATTTGTTTTTCCAGTTTCTGAAATCATAGAACAGAATTAAAATGTTACAACGCGGAAACTGGTGTAGAATCAGTCCAGTTCTATTCCCCGTCTAAATGACCACAAGTCACATCATCCTGCTCATCCACTCTCTTCTCTCTTCCACGTCCTTTAGAACTCCTCTCATTTAAGCTATTCAATTGACTTGTAGTGAAGTTTATGAACACTGTCCGTGGCATGGACTTCCACATTTTATCCATTCATTGAAACTTTTTGTTTAATTTCCTCTTTAATTCGCTGTCATCAAGAAATTATAGAGCAGCAGAAGTAGGTCATTCGGCCCTTTGAACCTTCTCCGCTATTTAATAAGATCTCAGAATCATAGAATCCCTAACAGTGCAGGAGGCGGCCATTCAGCCCATCGAGTCTGCATCGAACACAATCCCACCCAGCCCCTATCCCCGTAACCCCACCTATTTACACTGCTAGTCCCCCTGACGCTAAGGGGCAATACATCATGGCCAATCAACCTAACCCACACATCTTTAGACTGTGGGAGGAAACTGGAGGGAAACCCACGCAGACATGAGGAGAATGTGCAAACTCCACATAGACAGTGATGCGAGGCCGGAATTGAACCTGGATCCCTGGTGCTGCGAGGCAGCAGTGCTAGCCATCGTGCGCCCAGTCATGGCTGATCTGACAATGGTCTCAAATCCACAATACAGCCACCACCACCCCGCGTTCTAGTTGCTCCCACAAATGGAAACATCCTACTAATCGCTATTTACCTTATCAAGTCCCTTCAGGATGTGTGATAAGTGCTGATTGGTTGGCAGCAGACTCTGGTAGAGGTGTTGTTATGGAGAATGTACTAGATGATTGACAGTTAACTACTGAGCACTGAAATTTAAACCAGGTAGTTTGACCTCGATTGGTCAAGGCATTGTCCTGAGAAATGAGTCAGTGAATGGTTGTCACCTATCTTGTTTAGCTGAAACAGGCATGATGTCTGTACAAGTTCTGTCTGCAAAGAACACAGCCCTGTGTGTTATTATATGTAGCTTCCAGTAAATGCTGTGTCTCAGATTTTACGAGCATCTCTTCATTGGTAGTGCATCTTATCCAAGATATTTGTTTTCACCTCATAAACCCCAATTCTGCAGCCTCACTTTTTCTCCGCATTGCTTCACTGATCACCCCACACTCACTTCCGTCTGTCAAAATCAGGCAGAACTACTTGCCCTCCAGATAAACAAATCTGTTCCATTATGCTGAATTCTTGCTATAATCAGCAACTTGTGCACAAGAGGTATTTCTCTATAATTTTGGCACACTGGTTTCTCTGAGGGTATGTCTCAGAGTTAATCACAAGGAAAACCTGAAAATGATTGGAAGGATCAGCAGCCAGAAGGACCCATTTCCAGCAATGCCAGAACACTTCAAGGACGATGCATCATGATCCTGGATACAGTTTAAGGAAAATGTCTCTCCATTTTTTTTCTTTCAATGGTTTACATTAATGCAAAATAGTTCTATTGCCTACAGTTTCTCATATAATGCGATTCAGAAAGGAACAAGCATCCCTGATAGGTTAAGCCCATATCTCAGCTTCTGGCGTTTTTGGTAATCATTACAGCACAACAAGCAACTTCCACCTATGTCAAGGGAAACCAAACTTGATGAGAATCTCATTAATAAGGGCTCTGTTTTGGCCCCTTAATCTCAAAACCTCAGGCTGAATGCACAAGGATAAAAGAATATCAGTTTTAAGAATGTGTGATGATTGTCCCTTTAAGGAGCAATCTGAAGAGCAAGGCTCTCCCAGGGAACCAATTGGGCAGCACAGTGGAGGATCACCCTGGTAAGTGCCATACTCAGTGCCATCTCGAGAGCTGACTGCAGCCACGAGTTTGCAAGCCTCTGTATAGTTTAACCTGTAAATGAACGAGTTGTGTTTTCCCTAAACTGGTGAATGAGCTTCCTTATGGAATATCAGGCAACAACTGCAGGCCCATCCTTTTTTGTGCTGCATGTTGGTTCTCTAAATCACTATTATTGGAATAACTGATTTTCTCTAGTCAAAGAAATCATTGCATTGACAACACAGAAGGAGGCCATTCAATCCATGATGTTTACTCCAGCCAAAAAGCCATCATCCAGTCTAATCCTAATTTCCAGTTCTAGGTGTATACCCAAGTAGCTTACACCACTTGAAGGGCACATCCAAGTATGTTTTAAATGTTACGAGAGTTTCTGCCTCAACTGTCTTTTATGCAGCCAGTTTCAAATTCGTGACACTCTGTGGTGAACAATTGTCGCTTTGATTCTCTCTAAACGTTATACCTTACTCTAATTCTATGCCCGCTGGTAATGGATCCCTCAGTCAACGGTAATGGGGCCTTCTTATCCCCTCTACCTAAGCCCCTCAATTTTCTACACTTTAATTAGGTCTGCCCTCACCACCACTGTTCCAAAATCACTTGAAGCTCAAGTCGTGTAAGACAAGAGTGGATGTTACAGGGAATTTTTGAATGGACCTACCTCGCACTAAGTTGATCTTTCTCCACACCCTAGCTGTGGCTATAACACTACATTCTGCACTCTCTCCTTTCCTTCTCTATGAACGGTATGATTTGTCTGTATAGCGCGCAAGAAACAATACTTTTCACTATATACTAATACACGTGACATTAATAAATCAAATTATGTAATAGATGGTTATTGCAAACTGGAGAATAAAATCTCCAGAGCAAATAGGGATGGGAAATCAAGTTAGCCTTGCCAGCAATGCCCGTGGACAAACAATTAATTTTTTACTTTGCTCTTAAACTATTGCCATTGTGAAGGAAGCAGTACCTCTTATTTCCCTTATCATGCCAGGACACGGCCACTTGGAGGCACGGTCCTTTTCAGTGATTGAACTGAGACAAGCTGGAACATGCTTCAGTTCACCTCCTATCACCACCCACCATCAAAAGAAACAACAGCCTTAGAGGGGAAGGAGTCAAACTGACCACAAAAGATGAGATTGGATTGGTGCTGCATTATCACCACTTTAGAAACAACATACTGTCTGCCAATTAGTGCAGTTTTGTGAACACCAACACAATTTGGATTGTAGCACCTCAGATCTATCACACTGTCCTGCTCAGAAGCTTTACAGCTCTCATTTATCCTCCAGTTTTACAATGCCTTTTCCACAGTTTAAGTAGTACACTGAAATTGCCCATCCTCTTCCTACCTTTTCTTTTGGATAGGGTTTCTCTGATTACAGAAAGTTCCTGAGATGACAGGATTGCCGTACGAGGCCAGATTGCATCGAATCCAGTATTTGTGGGAATTTAGAAGAACGAGAGTGGCTTCAATAGAAATGTATAACATTGAGGGTTGGACAGACTGGATGCAGGGATGTTTCAATTCCACAGGCTGGAGGGTCTAGAACAAGTGGGGTCACAGTCTTAGGATACAGGGTAGGCCATTTAGGACTGAGATGAGGTGAACTTGTGGATTTTGCTACCACAGAAGGCTGTGGAGGCCAAATCACTGAATATATTTAAGAAGAATAATTCTAGACTCTAAAGGTGTAAACGGGTATGGGGAGAGTGCCGGAATATGGCATTGAAATGATTAGCCATGATAATATTGAATGGCAGAACAGGCTCAAAGAGCCAAATGGCCTACTGCTCTTATTTTCCATGATTCATCGGGTATCCTGCTGACACATGTAACCCAGCATCACTGACAGATTGCCAAATTGGTTTCACTTGCAGGCCAGTGAATTCAGGCAGACAAAATCATTGCATACTCAAAAATAACCCACATCAGCACTTTATAACATCTTTAAATAAATGGCTATCTTGGTTAGATGCACCAGATTCATCCAACAAAGAGCAGAAAACAAGCTATTTGATTTGATTTATTATTGTCACACGTATTAACATGCAGTGAAAAGTATTGTTTCTTGCGTGCTATATAGACAAAGCATACCGTTCATAGAGAAGGAAACGAGAGTGTGCAGAATGTAGTGTCACAGTCATAGCTAGGGTGGAGAGAAAGATCAACTTAATGCGAGGTAAGTCCATTCAAAAGTCTGACAGCAGCAGGGAAGAAGCTGTTCTTGGGTCAGTTGGTACGTGACCTCAGACTTTTGTTTCTTTTTCCCGACGGAAGAAAGTGGAAGAGAGAATGTCCGGGGTATGGTGGCTACTTTGCTGAGGCAGCAGGAAGTGTGGAAAGAGTCAATGGATGGGAGGCTGGTTTGCACGATGGATTGGGCTACATTCACAATCTTTTGTAGTTCCTCGCGGCCTTGGGCAGAGCAGGAACCATACCAAGCTGTGATACAACCAGAAAGGATGCTTTCTATGGTGCATCGGTAAAAGTTGACGTTTCTCACAAACACTCAATTTGAGCACTGCTTATAAAAATCAGAATAAACTTTTATCTTGTGCGACTGTGAAAGTGTTCAATTGAGCTTTGGTGTTTAATTGGTGAGAATTAATGATCGAAAGGACTATGTGACATTCGTTGCAGGGCCCAGGAGAGCAATGGAGCTGAACATTCAGTTAAATTACCACTACCGTTTTTTCAGTGACAATGATTTCAGCTGTATGTGGATTAATTCAGCTCTGTAGCACCTTTGGATACAAACCAGACAAACCAAATCTCCCACTGTATCATTAAAAACCTTTGAGGGAACAAATTGATGTTGACATCATAGAGGTTTACAGCATGGAAACAGGCCCTTCAGACCAACTTGTTCATGCTGCCCTTTTTTTTAAACCATTAAGCTAGTCCCAATTGCTCGCGTTTAGCCCATATCCCTCTATACCCATCTTACCCATGTAACTGTCTAAATGCTTTTTAATAGACAGAATTGTACCTGCTTCTACTACTACCTCTGGCAGCTTGTTCCAGACACTCACCACCAGCTGTGTGAAAAAATTGGCCCTTTGGACCCTTTTGTAGCTCTCCCCTTAAACTTATGTCCTCTAGTTATAGACTCCCCTACCTTTGGGAAACGATGCTGACTTATCTATTCCCCTCAGTATTTTACAGACCTCTATATCTATTGACCCAAGTTAATTTAGAACGTGTAACTATTTTTTGGGAATAAAGTTTGAGTGAGGCACTGAGCCTGAACTTACAGGTATAGAATCAAGAGGCTTACCATCATCTTCACACTTCTGTTCTTAGAAGAGGCCGCAATCCTTCAGGTTATTCTTGATGATGACATCAGTAACTGCATCAAATACAAACTGCACGTTCTTTGTGTCAGTAGCACACGTGAAGTGTGTGTAGATCTCCTTGGTATCCTTCCGTTTATTTAGGTCTTCAAATTTGGTCTGGATATAGCCGGCAGCTGCATCATACTCATTGGCCCCTGCATTCAAAGAAGGACGTGGTTAGAATTAGTGCTTCACGGAAAAGTAGATATAACTGGGAATGAACAGCTGATCGGAGATGGATTTTTTAACTTTTTGCTCCTGAAGTTAAAGTTAATTTATTAGTCACAAGTAGGCTTACATTCACGCTGCAGAGAAGTTACTGTGAAAATCCCCTAGTCAACACACTCCAGCACCTGTTCGGGTACACTAAGGGAGAATGTAGCATGGCCAATTCACCTAACCTGCACATCTTTGGACTGTGGGAGGAAACCGGAGCACCCGGAGGAAACCTACGCAGGCACAGTGAGAACATGCAAACTCCACACAGACAGTGACCCAAGCCGGGAATCGAACCCGGGTCCCTGGCGCTGTGAGGCAGCAGTGCTAACCACCCTTTGGCTCCCCCCTTGTAAACACAACCAGCTCAGTTTTCACTCTGTCTTCGTTCAATGTCTCATTTACCATCCATTTGTGCTTCAGAAGAGAGGAAATTATTCATGCAGCTTTTCACATTGGAGCAGCTTCCAATCTTGGCCAACCAAAAAGATACATTCCTATCTCCAACCAATCAACAGATTTTGGCTTGTCAATTACATTACAGTTCCACTTCTTCATAGAGGTTTACAGCATGGAAACAGGCCCTTCGGCCCAACTTGTCCATGCCGTCCTTTCTTTTTTAAGCCCCTAGGATAGTCCCAATTGTCTGCATTTGGCCTCTATAAGATCAGCCCTCAGCCTTCTACGCTCCAGAGAAAAAAGTCCTAGTCTATCCAGCCTCTCCTTATAATTCAAACCAACAAGTCCCAGTAGCATCCCTAGTAAATCTTTTCTACATTCTTTCTAGTTTAATAATATCCTTTCTATAATAGGGTGACCAGAACTGTCAGTTTAGTTTCAGGTGCACAGCTGAAAGTCTGAACACTGGAACATTCTCCGAGTACCACACACAACTCCACAAACCCCGAGACTTCACAGGTGATCTGATCAAAGGGCTCCTGCTCAAAACCACAGCTCAGTGCCGTTGCTAGTTTTAGTCTTGGAAGACAGAAGCGAGCAAAAATGATTCTGCACTGGTTGTATACAAGACTACAAGGGCTCATCCCTATCATCAGGACTGAGCTATGAGGAAAACTAGAGAAAGTTAGACTTTTTAGAATGAAATGGAATGGCTCAGAGGGGATTTGATAGAATATGAGTGATATGAATTGCTAAAGATAAGAACGGCCAGCACATACTGCAAAGCAAACAAGTGGGGCACATAAGCTAAACTGATAAAGTATCAATGATTTGATTTATTATCACATGTATTAATATACAATGAAAAGTATTGTTTCTTGCGTGCTATACAGACAAAGCATACCGTTCATAGAGAAGGGAAGGAGAGAATGCAGAATGTGTTATAATCATAGCTAGGGATTAAAGAAAGATCAACTTAATGCGAGGTAGGTCCATTCAAAAGTCTGATGGCAGCATGGAAGAAACTGTTCTCGTGTCTGTTGGTACGTGCCGTCAGACTTTTGTATCATTTTCCCCCAGGCGAAGGTGGAAGAGAGTATATCTGGGGTGCGTGGGGTCCTTAATTATGCTGGCTGATTTTCCGAGGCAGCGGGAAGCATAGACAGAGTCAATGGATGGGAGGCTGGTTTGCGAGATGGACTGGGCTTCATTCACAACCCTTTGTAGTTTCTTGCAGTCTTGGGCAGAGCAGGAGCCAGACCAAGCTGTGATAGAACCAGAAAGGATGCTTTCTATGGTGCATCCATAAAGGTTGGTGAGTGTCATTGTGGACATGCCAAATTTCCTTAGTCTTCTGAAAAAGTAGTCGTTGGTGGGCTTTCTTAACTATAGTGTCGGCATGGGGGGACCAGGACAGATTGTTGGTGATCTGGACACATAAAAACCTGAATCTCTCGACCATTTCTATTTGGTCCCCATTGATACAGACAGTGTGATACAGAAATAAGGAAAAACTACTTCATACAAGAATGATCTGAAATGGTCCCCCAAGTAGGAGAATGAAAGTAAAGGCTATTGATTCACAAACAAACCGGGCTGGGTAAAGGCAAATTTGCAGGTTGTTCTTTTTGGATAGAACAGCTCAAGGCACTTGCGCCCTTACAAACTGCAATCTTTGACATCAGCGAAAGCTAGTAGCAGAAGCCCGTCAATCAACCATGTTTCAGCAACATAAGGAATCTATTTGGGTTTTAAATGCTGCTATTAAATTCACAAGGAATGTTTCTGGTCTGTTTCAGAAAAATGGCAGTGGAAATGGGGTGGATTAGCACTGGAAGGCTGGTACAAAAACCAGCCCTGAATTGTAAAAAGTTCCTTCAAGTGGGACAAAAAAAAATGTCCCATAGCTGTATTTACCCTGTGACCCAAGTTTTAGGAGATTTAAAACACACAAGGAATGAAAAGCACATTTAAAAAGTTGAACATGCTGCAGTGTGCTGCAGGTGAAGTCACACGAGATCAGAGGAGAGCTAACACGATGGATGCAGAACTGGCTTGGCCAAAGAACACAGTAAGAGTTTTAACAACACCAGGTTAAAGTCCAACAGGTTTATTTGGTAGCAAATACCATTAGCTTTCGGAGCGCTGCTCCTTCGTCAGATGGAGTGGAAATCTGCTCTCAAACAGGGCACAGAGACACAAAGTCAAGTTACAGAATACTGATTAGAATGCAAATCTCTACAGCCAATCAGGTCTTAAAGATACAGACAATGTGGGTGGAGGGAGCATTAAGCACAGGTTAAAGAGATGTGTATTGTCTCCAGGCAGGACAGCCAGCAAGTCCAGGAGACAAGCTGTGGAGGGTTACTGATAGTGTGACATAAACCCAACATCCTGGTTTAGGCCATCCTCATGTGTGCGGAACTTGGCTATCAGTCTCTGCTCAGCTACTCTGCGCTGTCGTGTGTCGTGAAGGCCGCCTTGGAGAACGCTTACCCGAAGATCAGAGGCTGAATGCCCATGACCGCTGATTGGCCATAGAAGTCAGAGCGTAGCAGTAGAGGGGTGCTTTTCTGAATGGAAGGTTGCGACTAGCGGTGTTCCACAGGGATCAGTTCTGGGACCTTTGTTGTTCGTAGTATAAAGAAGTGATTTGGAGAAAAATGTAGCTGGTCTGATTAGTAAGTTCGCAGACAACAAAACAAAATTAGTGGAGTTGCAGATAGTGAAGAGGATTGTCAGAGGATACAGCAAGATATAGACCGATTGGAGACGGGCAGAGAGATGGCAGATGGAGTTTAATCCGGACAAGTGTGAGGTAATGCATTTTGGAAGGTCCAATGCATGTAGGAATTATACAGTAAATGGTAGAACCCTTGGGAGTATTGACAGGCAGAGAGATCTGGGCATACATGTCCACCGAACACTGAAAGTGGCAACACAGGTGGATAAGCTAGTCAGGAAGGCATCCGGCATGCTTGCCTTCATCAGTTGGGGCATTGAGTATAAAAATTGGCTGTTCATGCTGAAGCTGTACAGAACCTTAGTTAGGCCTCATTTGGAATATTGTGTACAATTCTGGTCGCCACACTACCAGAAGGATGTGGATGCTTTGGAGAGGGTACAGAAAAGGTTTACCTGTTGCCTGGTATGGAGGATATTAGCTATGAGGAGAGGTTGGAGAAACTCGGTTTGTTCTCACTGGAACGATGGAAGTTGAGGGGTGACTTGATAAGAGGTTTACAAGATTATGAATGGCACGGACAGAATGGATAGTCAGATGCTCTTTCCTAGGGTAGTAAAGTCAAGTACTAGGGAACATAGGTTTAAGGTGCGTGAGGATAAGTTTAGGGGAGATGTGAGAGGAAAGTTTTTTTTTTACAGAGTGGTGAATGTCTGGAATGTGCTGCCCAGGGAGGTGGTGGGAGCAGGTACGACAGCGACATTTAAGGGCATCCAGATGAATAATGAATAGGATGGGAATGGAAGAATATGGACTCCATAAGTGCATATGGTTTAAGTTTAGGCAGGCATCATGATCAGTGCAGACTTGGAGAGCCGAAGGGCCTGTTCCTGTGCTGTAGTGTTCTTTGTTCTACCCAAACTGGGCCGTTCAAGAGCAATCACAGGACATTAGACTACGCAACAAAATATTTCAACACACTGACATGGCGCCTGTTAAAGAAAGCAGCGAGATAGAATCAGAGGACACAACAAGCATCCGTTGTATTATCTTTGCACATTCTCATCTTTTGAAGCCAATATTGATGCAGTGGGAGAGGGCGCGTGGGACTGCGGTATCAGACTGGTTCAACTAAACAAAGGTACTTTGGAACGATTCCTTCTGGCTGCAGAGAAAGTCGCTCCACGTGCTCAGACACACAATTCTGGTGATGCTTGTGAGTTAAGCACCTAATTATAGAGAACCATCGTGTCTGCTCTTTTTACAATTTATTCTTTTAATAGTTTTTGCTTGTGGGTCTTGAGTCCTGAATGCCCGAGTCAAAACGCACACAGGATTAATCAGAGACTGAACTTCATACCAACTAGGATCAGTGACACAAGCTATTTCACAATCTTAGTCAAATGTTGGCAGCAAATGGAAGCTTCAAGTGAACTAGTTGAAACATTGTCAGGATATCTGGCCAAACAGTGGGTTTATTTTCATGTTGGCAGACTTCGGTAATATATAAATTAAGCATTTCAGATCTGTAAGAACAATTCTGAAAGCCATAAAATTTCATCAGGATTACATCTTTGCCTGTTGCAACAACACTCAAAGAAGAGGAGAACATTAGTGTGGCAGGATAGATGAATGAAAGCCAATCTTTTTGTTCCCATATGCAGCACTCCAAGGAGAGATGATCTTTTTGGGAGGAGATGGCAAGAAAAGGAGAGACTCGCCTAGCAACCAAAAAGGTGTGACAATTGAAAAAGCCTGGGAACAGGCAACCTTTCAATACTCATATGACATCCACATCTAGATGCATTCCCTTATGATGACTTCTTCACAGGAAGTTGACAGAAAGATGGTTGCAGGAAAAAGGGAGACACTTTCCTGGCAACCAATAAGGTGATGACAATTGCAGAAGTCTAGAAGCAGGTTAGGTTGCCCATCTTGTTCTGAGAGGAAGAATTATGCACCTTCCTCGCTTTCTACCAGAAGATTTATTTTTCTGCCTTCTTCACATCATTGAGTGACTGTGCAAGGATTCCCAAGGGGAGGTGCTGGCTAAATAACACGAGAAAAAAACTGAGGGAATGCACTCTCAATCCACGGAACAATAAATAGCTACGTCACTTGATGGTAAAACTACCAAGGCTCAATCCTTGATATATAACTCGCAGCAATACTGGGAAGGGGCAGAGGAAAATAAAAGAATCAACTCAAGTTCCTACTCTTGAATGTGAACAGTGGCACTAGCTGGAAAATGTGTATGGGCAGCAGATGAACAAGGAATCAGACTTGGTTCTGATGCTTCAAGCAGCCTGACAACACCCACAGTTAAAAGCATACACAAATTCATCATGTGCAAAACATGGCAGTGCTGTACTGGTATCATTGAACCCCCCCAGAGGCCCTGGCTCATGTTTTGGGGACATGGGTTCAAATCCTCACCACGGCAGATGGTGGAATTTGAATTCAATTAATAAACAAAAAAAATCTGAACTATAAAGTTAGTCTCAGTGATGCTGACCATAAAGCTGTCAATTGTTGCAAAAACCCATCTGGTTCACTAATGTCCTTTAGCAAAGGAAATCTGACATCCTTACCTGGTCTGGCCTACATGTGATTCCAGACCCACAGTAACGTGGTTGACTCTCAACTGCCCTCTGAGATGGTCTCGCAAACCACTCAGTTCATGGGCAATTAGGAACGGGCAACAAAAGCTGACCTTACAACGGCGTCCACATCCCAAGAAAGAAAATGAAAATATGCCCACAGGAGTGCACCTCAGCATACCAGAGTACTCAAGTGGTTGGGAGAGAAAACTACATGAACAAAATCTTTCTTGTTCATCCAATTAATGGAATGTGTAATTTGAGAACAGTCTGACAAAAAGTCAAATGTCAGACTGAGAACTGTTCAAGAAGCAATAGTTTCAGCATGTTTAATATTTTAAATGAAATATCAATTGTTTTTAAAAAAATGTTCATTTTGGACTATTGTCTCAGACTATTTATTGTCCATCTTGTGATATCTTCATATATTGTCCCAAATGGTCAAATTATAATGAACAATGTTCATAGAGCCAGTCAGCACTGGAGGCCCTTCAGCCCATCATGGCTGTACTAGCTCCTAAAATTGCTATTCTGGACCCAATTCCCCCTTCTCCTTTTCCAAAGTCCTAAAAGGATTCAATTTCTGATATTTATCCAACCTCCCTTTGAAAGTTACTATTGAATTTGCTCCCACTAATCTTTCAAGCAGACCACTCAGGAGGAAAGGCTGTGCTGCACAGGGCATAAAAACACAAATATACCAAGTTTCTGTTCGAACAGGAACGTGTGGTGATCATCCAGATCACTGCCAACTGCGCTTGGCATAAAGGCCTTGGTGTCAATGCAGGAACTGACACACAAACTTATTCTCTGCCAAAAGGTGAAGTTCTGGCCTCAGAATCTGTTCAACTAAAGCAAGCTAAATAATGCCAGATGGGAGTAAGTCAAGCCCTTTCAACCAGTGCAACACATACGACAGTGAATCATACGTTAACCATCGAGCACCAGACACATATGAAATGCTACCCTTTACCCGCTGAGAGTGCACAGTAACTGCCAGCAATCTGTACAGCAACAGCAGAATGCTAAACATAAAAACATTAGCATTTCTCAACTATGTTATACATTGCATTATTATAAAACCTTTGAGAAGAGGCGAGTTGCCAAGTGACTGTAAGATGTTTACAGTGTTATTTAATGAACAAATTAACTTTTTTATAATGCAAACTGTTCACATCATCCAGCAAAAGCAAACTATAAACAGATGATACAATGGACCCAGGAAACAAACTACTCTGTTGATTACTCAGACTTACAATTTTTATTGCAGTAATAGTCATTGCATACCAGCAGAATATTGTGTTCTATTATCATGCACATAAAAACAATTTGGACATCACAGTTACCTAGATTGCCTTTAATGCAAACAATGTACATGAAGTACACTTGCACAATCATTCACAAATTTATTTTGGAGGGATATGGGCCAAACGCGGGCAATTAGACGAGCTTAGGGGTTTAAAAAAAGGGGCAGCATGGATACGTTGGGATGAAGGGCCTGTTTCCATGCTGTAAACCTCTATGACTCTATGTAGTGCCTTACATACAACAAGCATCTCACGATCTAAAGAGGAGCAACGTACGCCAAAAAAGCAGAGAGATTCGGGTATACAATAAAAACCTTTAAAGGAGGATTTTGGAAAGAGAATTTCAGAGGGCAGCCGTATGGTAACTAATGATGGAATGGAGTGTGGTGGTGCTGGGAAAGAGGAGTGCACAGTAGATGATGGGAAGGAGAGCAAAGCTTGACTGCCGGGCAATAGGAGCACACAGAGCTAGAGTGGAGTGAGGCCAAGAAGTTAGTTGAAAGAAGTGGGGTGGGGGTTGAAGTCAATGTGCAGATCAGGAAGACAAAATGGAGGTCAGTAGAGAAGGACCTGAGTTGAGGACTACATCAGTAATAAAGTTGCGTGGCAGAGTTCTGGATGAGGTTGTTTGAGAAAAGTGGAGCTGTGTTGGTCAGCAAGTTCAGCATCAATGAAGCCCCCGATGTTGAGAATGTCAATGAGATCTTTGGTGGTAGGGGGATTAGCTGAAGCATTTGAGTCTTTAACTAGTGATCGTGCAACCTCTGTATTGCAGGTATTTGAAGGTTCAGTCTGAGTAAGTAGCCAGGTGGTGAGGTAGCATTGGCTTCCGGAGGTGAAAAGTTTTTGCTGTCAGCCAAGTAGGTTGAATTTAGTCCTACAGAAATTGAACCGTCGATGCATCATTACTGATCCATCTGTGAATTGATGGGTGCTATGATCGCCGTCGAGATGTATATCCTTTAAAGGAAAGGGATTCCTGGGATGTCAATATAAAGAAAACTGATGGACAAGATTTCACTTTTTAAAACTTTTACTATAACAAACCAGCTCAAATCATGTAATTTGAGCATGAATGTGAAGGATATATCAAATAAAAAGATCAATTTAACGTCAAATGGCCTCACGTGGTTAAAAGCACCCTCATTACTTATGCATAAATATGGGAACACTGCAATCTCACAGTCTTTCCAACTTGACCTCCACTATAAAAGATCTTTCACTTGCCACTCAATCATTTAGGCACTCACATTCACCACCAGTCGCATTGCATCTAACGTTCCCAGACACAACCAACACCGACAAGGTTTACATCTATGATTCCTCTCACGCAGGTCATGACAAACCTGATGGCACAGAATCCCCGGAGACTCCTTTCTCAAATCCCTTTAAACTGTCTGACGGGCTTTGGAAACACAAACAGCAGCGGTGGTCTAGTCCAAGGCACAACCCTGTGCCCTTCCCGTCTTCAGCTCTCTGCTCTAACTGGATCATACGCATAGTAATCACGGTCTCTTCTCTATTCTCAGAGACCCGCTTCAACACCAGGAACTGTTTGATGACCACCAAATAAAAGCTGCTGTATTCTGAGAAAACAGAGTGATGAGCCCGTGGAATTCATTACCACAGGGAGTAGTTGATGCCAAAACATTGAATGTATTCAAGAGGCAGCTGGATAGAGCACTTGGGGCAAATGGGATCAAAGGTTATGGGGAAAAAGCAGGATTAGGCTATTGAGTTGGATGATCAGCCATGGTCGTAATGAATGGTGGAGCAGGCTCAAATGGCTTCCTCCTGCTCCTATCTTCCACGTTTCTGTTTCGTCAGAGCTGAGAGCAAAGAAAATCAGAAAAGATTTATGGGGGGGTGGTGCTGTAATAGGACAAAGGGATTTTCCAGCATTTCCTGTTTTTGTTTCAGATTCCAACATCTGCAGTATTTTGCTTTTATCTCAATGTAGAGTAAGCAGTTCAGCTGAAACATAGTTACAGCAATCCTTCAGTACGCTATTGACACATTGGTCTATATTACATTGTCAAATCCTCAAGTGGGTGTTGGATCTGCAAGCTTCTGGCAAAATACAAGAGTACTACCACTGATCCAAGCTGCGTGGCAACAAAAACAGGTTTGGACATCTAGTGCGGGTTTGCTTAAATACCTTAAGCTCAGGAAACATAACCTGAACTGATCCTAGGTTGAAAATGCTCATTTACACACCAATTGCTAAGATTTTTATACGTGACAATGTAAATTAGAAAATTAATACTCTGGTGGAGGACTGGCTGGGATTGTCAGACATCACATTCGCATCTCTTGGCCCCTGGCTTGAATCCTATTCATTATGATTGGATGGAAGCATTTTTTACTGCCAACATCAGGTTTGGCAGTCTCAACCTAGTCGCAAAGGAATGCAATTCCAAAGTACAGAACTACAAATGTATGACAGGCAGAGAAAGACCCACTTGTCTATTCAGCCTGTCCCACACAATTGCGATAATTTGAACATTCATTTTAAACACTCTCCACGCTACCCAAAACTATCCGTTCTTCTCAGAGGCAAAAGATATCTGCCCAGACCAAGCTGGTAGTTAAAAAGATAAGAAATTCTTCTCTGATCCCAATTACAAGTTACAAAAGAAAACAATGAGACATTCACAGATTTGTAGGCCAACCATACACTTCCTTATATCGAGGCAACTCACGGCCACCTACGTCCAATTCAGATTAGATATCAGAGTTTCAAATCCGTTCTTTTCAGCGAATCCAAATCTCGAATCTTATGCACTTAGTACATAAACAAAATCCTGAAATCTGCTTTCCGCCTGTCGGAGGAGTGGGCTGGGCTTAAATTGCCAGAAACCCGGCTGATCGCAGCAGAGGACACAATTGCGCTTGTGCAGGTCTCTGCTCTGAGAGAGGCAGAGATCTGTCTCTGCTGCTTTCAGCTGGCTTCTATGGCCTAAACCGGCAATCCCCTCCCCCCGACGCTATGCAAAGTGGCAGTGGTGTCCCCTTCCATGGCCTAAACCCAGCAGCACCCCCTTCCCCCCCCACTCATCACAACTGTAGAGTGCACAATGGTCCCCCCCTCAGGCCCCCACTATGGCACTGCTCAGTGCTTGGTGGGCAGTGCCAAGATGCCTTTTCTACCCAGCCTCCTCCTTGACTCGTCGGATTAACATTAAAGGATTTGAATGGTTGTCCCTCTGATGAGGCCTCAGATCATTCATAAGATAAGTTGTCATGCAAATGATGATGCTAATTTGAACTCGGAGATCAATAGATCGCTGCCAGATTAGGTTATAGAGCCTGAAGGCAGGTGGATGGATTTACAATACAGTTTAGTCATGTGCATAGATCCCTGAAAGTTGGCACCCAGGTTGATAGAGTTGTTAAGAAGGCATACGGTGTGTTAGCTTTTATTGGTAGAGGGATTGAGTTTCGGAGCCAGGAGGTCATGCTGCAACTGTACAAAACTCTGGTGCGGCCGCACTTGGAGTATTGCGTACAGTTCTGGTCGCCGCATTATAGGAAGGATGTGGAAGCATTGGAAAGGGTGCAGAGGAGATTTACCAGGATGTTGCCTGGTATGGTGGGAAGATCGTATGAGGAAAGGCTGAGGGACTTGAGGTTGTTTTCGTTAGAGAGAAGAAGGTTAAGAGGTGACTTAATAGAGGCACAGTAAGAAGTTTAACAACACCAGGTTAAAGTCCAACAGGTTTATTTGGTAGCAAAAGCCACACAAGCTTTCGAGGCTCTGAGCCCCTTCTTCAGGTGAGTGGGAATTCTGTTCACAAACAGAACTTATAAAGACACAGACTCAATTTACATGAATAATGGTTGGAATGCGAATACTTACAACTAATCCAGTCTTTAAGAAACAAAACAATGGGAGTGGAGAGAGCATCAAGACAGGCTAAAAAGATGTGTATTGTCTCCAGACAAGACAGCCAGTGAAACTCTGCAGGTCCACGCAACTGTGGGAGTTACAAATAGTGTGACATAAACCCAATATCCCGGTTGAGGCCGTCCTTGTGTGTGCGGAACTTGGCTATCAGTTTCTGCTCAGCGACTCTGCGCTGTCGTGTGTCGCGAAGGCCGCCTTGGAGAACGCTTACCCGAATATCAGAGGCCGAATGCCCGTGACCGCTGAAGTGCTCCCCAACAGGAAGAGAACAGTCTTGCCTGGTGATTGTCGAGCGGTGTTCATTCATCCGTTGTCGCAGCGTCTGCATAGTTTCCCCAATGTACCATGCCTCGGGACATCCTTTCTTGCAGCGTATCAGGTAGACAACGTTGGCCGAGTTGCAAGAGTATGTACCGTGTACCTGGTGGATGGTGCTCTCACGTGAGATGATGGCATCTGTGTCGATGATCCGGCACGTCTTGCAGAGGTTGCTGTGGCAGGGTTGTGTGGTGTCTTGGTCACTGTTCTCCTGAAGGCTGGGTAGTTTGCTGCGGACAATGGTCTGTTTGAGGTTGTGCGGTTGTTTGAAGGCAAGAAGTGGGGGTGTGGGGATGGCCTTGGCGAGATGTTCGTCTTCATCAATGACATGTTGAAGGCTCCGGAGCAGATGCCGTAGCTTCTCCGCTCCGGGGAAATACTGGACAACGAAGGGTACTCTGTCCACTGTGTCCCGTGTTTGTCTTCTGAGGAGGTCGGTGCGGTTTTTCGCTGTGGCGCGTTGGAACTGTTGATCAATGAGTCTAGCGCCATATCCTGTTCTTATGAGGGCATCTTTCAGCGTCTGGAGGTGTCTGTTGCGATCCTCCTCATCCGAGCAGATCCTGTGTATACGGAGGGCTTGTCCGTAGGGGATGGCTTCTTTAACGTGTTTAGGGTGGAAGCTGGAGAAGTGGAGCATCGTGAGGTTATCCGTGGGCTTGCGGTACAGTGAGGTGCTGAGGTGACCGTCCTTAATGGAGATGCGCGTGTCCAAGAATGCAACCAATTCCGGAGAGTAGTCTATGGTGAGCCTGATGGTGGGATGGAACTTGTTGATGTCATCATATAGTTGTTTCAGTGATTGTTCACCATGAGTCCAAAGGAAGAAAATGTCATCGATGTATCTAGTGTATAGCATCGGTTGAAGGTCCTGTGCGGTGAAGAAGTCTTGTTCGAACCTGTGCATGAAGATGTTGGCATATTGAGGTGCAAATTTGGTCCCCATGGCTGTTCCGTGTGTCTGGATGAAGAACTGGTTGTTGAAGGTGAAGATATTGTGGTCCAGGATGAAGCGGATGAGATGTAAAATTGCATCTGGAAACTGGCAGTTGTTGGCGCTGAGCACTGAGGCCGTTGCAGCAATGCCATCGTCATGGGGGATGCTGGTGTAGAGTGCTGAGACATCCATTGTGACGAGGAGCGCTCCTGGTTCAACTGCTCCATGTGTGCCGAGTTTCTGTAGGAAGTCCGTCGTGTCGCGACAAAAGCTGGGGGTTCTTTGTACAATGGGTTTCAGGATGCCCTCGACATAGCCGGAGAGGTTCTCGCACAGGGTCCCATTGCCCGATACGATGGGACGGCCGGGTGTGTTTGCCTTGTGTATCTTCGGGAGGCAATAGAGATCTCCAACGCGGGGAGTACGTGGGATGAGAGCACGGAGGGTGTTCTGAAGGTCCGGATCAAAGGTCTTGATCAGAGTGTTGAGTTGACGGGTGTGTTCTTTGGTCGGATCTGCAGGTAACTGTCTGTAGTGTTCCTCGTTGTTGAGTTGTCGGTACACTTCTTTGCAGTAATCCGTTCTGTTCAGTATGACAATGGCCCCTCCTTTGTCTGCTGGTTTGATGACAATGTTGCGGTTGGTCTTGAGAGCGTGGATGGCGTTACGTTGTGCTTGGGTGATGTTCGGGGCTGTCTTGTGAGTGCGGCTGATGAATTTGGTGTTGACGCACCTCCTGACGGCTTGGGCATACATGTCAAGTCGAGGGCAGCGGCCTTCCGGAGGAGTCCAATTCGACTCTTTCCTCTTCGGATGCACTGCGGATCTCTCTGTCGGCTGTTCCGGTTCATTGGCTGTCTCATTGTGTTCGTTGTTGGCCTCTTGGGGTTTGTGGAAGAACTCCCTCAGCCTCATTCGCCTGATGAATTCCTCTGTGTCTGCTGCGAGACTGATGGGGTCTATTTTGGTGGTGGGGCAAAAATTAAGCCCTCGGCTGAGAACTTCGATTTCATCTGGTTGAAGTGTGTAGTCGGACAAGTTGACAATGGACTTCCCTGCAGTGGTACTGTTTTCTACTGTGGTACCGGGGGAGGCTTGGTTGCTGCTGGTGGTGATGCCGAGTTTCTCAAGTTTCCTGTTCTTGGTGTGCATGTAGATGGTGTAGTTCCTTTGTCTCGTCTGCTTGGCAGAGTTTCGCAGCTGGTCTGAAGAAGGGGCTCAGAGCCTCGAAAGCTTGTGTGGCTTTTGCTACCAAATAAACCTGTTGGACTTTAACCTGGTGTTGTTAAACTTCTTACTGTGTTTACCCCAGTCCAACGCCGGCATCTCCACATCATTAATAGAGGCATACAGATGATCAGAGGATTAGATAGGCTGGATAGTGAGAGCCTTTTTCCTCGGATGGTGATGGCCAATATGAGGGGACATAGCTTTAAATTGAGGGGTGAGAGATATAGGACAGATGTTAGAGGTAGGTTCTTTACTCAGAGAGTGGTAAGGGCGTGGAATGCCCTGCCTGCAGCAGTAGTGGACTCGTCAACATTGAGAGCATTCAAATGGTTATTGGATAAGCATATGGATGATATTGGAATAGTGTAGATTAGAGGGGCTTTAGATTGGTTTCACTGGTCGGCGCAACAGCGAGGGCCGAAGGGCCTGTACTGCGCTGTAATGTTCTATGTTTTATGATCAAGCAGGGGCTGGACAAGGAACTTGGGGATCTTTCTGATCTGTGCAGTGCAGTACCACACTGAGTGATGCATTCGCCCACAAAGGAAACTTCTGTTTACTGCAACCTTAAGAACAGTTCAATTAATTGTCAGAATTTTAAGGCGGCTCTGAGTGTAATTCAGGTCAGGGATTCACATCAGTGAAAGCTTGTTTTCAATAACTGCTGGCATTCTAAAACAGGATGCGGACAAAGAAATAACTGACTGCAATTTAACCAACTCTGTGCAAATTCAGAAATCAGAAGCCACAGTCATGGACTTAATTAAAGTGCCAGGATTGAAAACAGCCCAAGTTAGAAGTTGTATCGATTGCAAATTGTACGCAATGATTAACAGATCAGGAATGAAAATGAGAGTGCATGCTGCGGAAATGCTGACACCACCGATATGCGCATTCTACAGCAGCTGTGGGCCATTTGTGCAGTAGGAGGTGCATGCTGTTTGAAAAGAAGCTGTACCACTCATATGGTTGCTGGATGCTTTTATGAAGGGGTGACAGATGATGAAACAGTCCCAGCTCATCTTTAACCAGCCTTGGCAGCAGTTCTACCGAGTAATCTAAAGAAAAAGAGTAGTGCAAATTTGGACCTTCCCCCTGAAAAGTTTCTATGGCTGGGGGTTAACTGAAAATCCATAAAGTTGATTGATAGTTTTTTGTTAGCCAAGGTAGCAAGGGTTACAGAACTAAGGACAGTTATATATTTCAAAGTCAGGATGGTTTGCGACTTGGAGGACAACTTGCAGGTGACTGCATTCCCATGCGCCTGCTGCCCTTGTTCTGCTGGGCTGGGAAGTCACAGCTTTGGAAGGTGCTGTCAAAGCAGCGTTGACTAGCTGCTGTAGAGCACCTCGGGTTGAATGACAAAACAGGCTGGAGGGTCTGAATGGCCTTCTCCTGTTCCTTTACTCCTAACAAGAGCTTCAAGCCAGATTTTAAAAGACCAGCCTTGGCTAGCTTTTGAGCCTGGGATTGAGTAGTATGTTAAGTCAGCCTTCGGGCTACTGGATGACAGACACAGCTCTAGTCAGTCCTCAGGCTACTCCAGCTCTGCTAAGCGCAATGCTATCACCGACCTTCATCCTCCCTCTCAGCTTGAGGTTGTATGCAGACCAGTAGAAATAAAAATAAAGAGTAAACTGAATATTAAGGGATAGAACATCTCTCAGACAACTGCAGTGTCTTAAGCAGCTTTTACACCATCAGTCTTGCACTGAAGCAAGTAGTTTGGGGCATGCAGCAACACAAGGGTGGCAGCACAACTCAAAATGCAACAGAGCACATCAAAGACAAAAACACTAGATCCCCCAACCACTTCCCAAACAGGGAAGTATAAAACACAAATAGCATGGCTTACGTAGGAGCTGTTGAGGAAGATGCTCATTTGTACACGGAGTTGACAGAAACCAAACATTTGTTTTGTTAAAAGTAGACTTGGATACACACACATACATACATCCTGGGCCCAAACAGCACATCCAGCTGCCCTGAAGAATGAGACCAGTTTGTTTCTGTAAATGTTGACGTGGTTTTTGGTGATTAATTGCATAGACGTCAACAAAAGTCACCAGAAGTCTCACTGCAGCATGCCAGTGACGGTCTCAGCACACAGTCACGCCAAAGCTGCAGCTGGCTAGCTTCCGACAAGTAAAACCTATCTCCTGCACCATGCTTCCCCTTTACTTCAGGGGTCATCTACAGTAGACAACGAACAATTTCAAAGTCATGGAAGACAAGCTCCCACGACAGCTTTGTGTTCCATAGATGACTTCCTTATTTGGGCTGATGCCAGCCTGTCGCAATTTGAGATCAATGAATGCCTGGGACTATTCTTATCTTGAGGGAGAAGTGAAGAACAGATATGAGCCTTTCAAATCGAGCAATGCACAGCCACGTGTGCTAGCAGGAGTAATTTAGTCAAAGACTTCATACTTGGTGCACCTGGAGTTGACTGCCATCCACTCATGGTAATCAGATTATAAACTACATTGTTTAGATGTACCATCTGAAACACCAACTACAGCTGGCAAAAGAAAGTGTAGACGAGAGTTGGGACATGGGAACATATTTGATCATGGTTGATCTGTACCTGAAGTCCACCTATCCACGTTGGTTCCATAGGGCGGCACGGTGGCATAGTGGTTAGCGCTTGCTGCCTCACAGCAGCAGGGGCCCAGGTTCAATTCTGGCCTAGGGTGACTGTCTGTGTGGCGTCTGCACATTCTTCCCGTGTCTGCGCGGGGTTTTTTCCTGGTGCTCCGGTTTCCTCCCACAGTTCAAAGATGTGCAGGTTAGGTGGATTAACCATGATAAATTGCCCCATAGCATCCCAAAATGTGTAGGTTAAATGGATTAGCCATGGTAAATGGAGTTACGGGGATAGGGCGGGATGGGCCTGGGTAAGATATTCTGCCAAGAATCGATGCAGATTTGATGGTCCAAATGGCCTCCTTCTGCACTGTAGGGGTTCTATGACCCTATGAACCCTTAAAGCCAAATGCTCTTATCTAACAAGAATCTCTCAATCATAGTTTTGAAATGTTCAACTGACTGATCCGTAGCAGCTTTTTAAGGGAGAATATTCCAGATTTCCAAACCCCTTTGCATCAAAGAGTATTTCTCAACATCACCTTTGAATGGTATAGCTTAAACTTTACAGCCAAGACCCCCTTTGACTTCCTCACTTGAGGAAATCATTTCTTTCTAATTACCCTATCAAATCCCTGAACCATTTTATACACCTACATTAGATTACTCCTTATTCCAGAGAATAAAGAACTGCCCTCATAATTTAACTCTTTAATCTCCAATATCACTATCTGCGCTGCACCCTCTCCAATCAATGTCAACATATCATTCGTAAGATCTGGTGCCAGAACTCAATGCAGGACCTGTATATAAAGGGGAATTTCAGCACTTCAAACAAAATTAATCCTAAAATCATTTGAGCATACTTTGTAAAAGCATTTTCTGTGAATTTGTGGAGTGGTTCTATTCCATTTTGATCATTTCTTTAGATTATATGCCATGTGTGCTCGACTATAGACTTTGGCGCTTGATTGTGAAACAAACAAATAAAAGGGGAAAGAGGGTGGCATCTGGGTGCCGCATACAACAAAAGGGGAAATATTTATAAAGAACAGAACCAGGGGTCACAGTCTGAGGATTCAAGGTAGACATTTAGGACGGAGGTGAGGAGACATTTCTTCACCCAAAGAGCGGTGAGCCTGTGGAATTCATTACCACAGGAAGTAGTTGATGCCAAAACATTGAATGTATTCAAGAGGCGGTTGGATAGAGCACTTGGGGTGAATGGGATCAAAGGTTATGGGGAAAAAGCAGGATTAGACTATTGAGATGGATGATCAGCCATGATCGTAACGAATGGCGGAGCAGGCTTGAAGGGCCAAATGGCCTCCTCCTGCTCCTATCTTCTATGTAACAATTTCTCCACAAGCGCACAGTGGAGATTTTCTTTCAGAAGCAGGATAATATCAAGATCAGTTTTGCTCTGCCTCAATAGCTTTTCAAATGTGCCCAGTCAGAATAAAGGAAGACTTAGAAATTAAAAGAATGCAGAACATTAGAAATCTGAAACAAAAACAGTGCTAGAAATGCTAACACCAATCAACATCTGAAAGGCAAAGAGGAGATAAAATCTCAGGTACGCTGCCTGATCAGATTTCGTCAGGTTGATGGTGGTGTGCTAACCAAACTTTCTCTTTCAAATGCTGATCAACTCAGTTGGACATATCCAATATTTCATTTTACTAAAGATGTATTTGAGTACATACCTGAGTATTCAGGGAAGCAGATAGTCAGGGGACTCTTGGTGATCTTCTCTTCAAAGAGGTCCTTCTTGTTGAGGAAGAGGATGATAGAAGTGTCTGTGAACCACTTGTTGTTGCAAATACTGTCAAACAGCTTCATGCTCTCGTGCATGCGATTCTGGAAGAGAGGAGATAGGCTTCATGATTGCTTCCCCACTTTCAACCTGGTGCAGTGTGCAACATTCAATAAGCAAGACAAAGACCAGGCAGGGCAATTATACAGCGCTTTCCAATGGAACAACATTATTCTTAAACATGTTTGGATCTGTGATATTCTCAGAGTCAGTTGTCTGAGAGATGTTCGATCCCTTAGTATCCAGTTTATCCTTTAATTTTATTTCTACTGGTCTGCAAAACACCTCAAGCTGAGAAGGAGGATGAAGGTAGGTGATAGCATTGTGCTTAGCAGAGCTGAAGTAGCCTTGGGGGACTGACTAGAGCTGTGTCTGTCATTACCTCAGCTAGGGACAGATACCTTGCTTTTTGTGTTCAAGGGAAGGAATACTTAATGCTGGAAAATTGAAATTTTCCATCTCAAGCACTCACAGTTGGTGTGGATTCAATTTTCCATGTGCTCTGCATAATATGTACCAACCCACAACCCAAACTGCATTAATAAAACAGTTTTCATTCTGTAAATATCATTACTTCATCTGGACTTCTTCAGGGAAAGTGTTCCTGTGAGTTCAGAAGAGATTTGAACGCAGATACAATATTAGCTTCCTTCAAAGCACTTCAGCATCTGGGACCCGGATAACTTGTGGTAATGATACTATTCTTCAGAGATTGTTCCCCTGAAATGCTGTAAAGGGAATCTGTGGTATTGATATAGTACCACACAAAAGTGGAGTCGGGATAAAAAAAATGCTCTTATATTCAATACTTGATTACATTCTCTACAGAAATTTCTTGTGCCCTCTGAGTACAAACACAATTTCCTGAGCTTCTCCATCTTAGGAAGAGACCTGACCAGAAACTCTAGCTCTCCATTTTTAAAATGTTGTGAAAGAGACTTGAGCACACAGCCCCGTCCAGCCTCCTGCGTGGGCCTGACACTTAATCAGGAGTAAAAGAATGACTAGGGTAAGATTAGGGCCAGTCAAGGGCAGGAGTGGGAAGTTGTGCGTGGAGTCTGAAGAGATAGGAGAGGCACTAAATGAATATTTTTCGTCGGTATTCACACTGGAGAGGGACAGTGTTGTTGAGGGGAGTACTGAGATGCAGGCTGTTGGACTGGATGGGATTGATGTTCATAAGGAGGAGGTGTTAGCAATTCTGGAAAGGGTAAAAATAGATAAGTCCCCTGGGCCGGATGGGATTTATCCTAGGATTCTCTGGGAGGCTAGAGAGGAGATTGCAGAGCCTTTGGCTTTGATCTTTGTGTCGTCATTGTCTACAGAAACAGTGCCAGAAGACTGGAGGATAGCAAATGTTGTCCCCTTGTTCAAGAAGGGGAGTAGGGACAACTCTGGTAATTATAGACCGGTGAGCCTTACTTCTGTTGTGGGCAAAGTATTGGAAAGGATTATAAGAGATAGGATTTATAATCACCTAGAAAGGAATAATTTGATTAGGGATAGTCAGCACGGTTTTGTGAAGGGTAAGTCGTGCCTCACAAACCTTATTGAGTTCTTTGAGAAGGTGACCAAAGAGGTGGATGAGGGTAAAGCGGTTGATGTGGTGTATATGAATTTGATGTGCCATAAGCTGGTTTGTAATATTAATAAGTGACTAGCGTTTGATAAGGTTCCCCATGGTAAGCTTTTACAGAAAATACAGACACATGGGATTGAGGGTGATTTAGTGGTTTGGATCAGGAATTGGCTAGCTGTAAGAAAACAAAGGGTGGTGGTTGATGGGAAATATTCATCCTGGAGTTCAGTTACTAGTGGTGTACCGCAAGGATCTGTTTTGGGGCCACTGCTGTTTATCATTTTTATTAATGACTTGGATGAGGGCGTGGAAGGATGGATTAGTAAATTTGCGGATGACACTAAAGTCGGTGGAGTTGTAGACAGTGCGGAGGGAAGTGGCAGGTTACAGAGGGACATAGATAAGCTGCAGAGCTGGGCTGAGAGGTGGCAAATGGAGTTTAATGCAGAAAAGTATGAGGTGATTCAGCCATGAAATCATAGATACCCTACAGCACAGAAAGAGACCATTCGGCCCATCGAGTCTGCACCGACCACAATCCCACCCATATCCTATCCCCATATATTTTACCCACTAATCCCTCTAACCGACGCACCTCAGGACACTAAGGACAATTTTAGCATGGCCAATCAACCTAGCCCGCACATCTTTGGACTGTGGGAGGAAACCGGAGCACCTGGAGGAAACCCACGCAGACACGAGGAGAATGTGCAAACTCCACACAGATAGAGACCCAAGCCGGGAATCGAACCCAGGTCCCTGGAGCTGTGAAGCAGCAGTGCTAACCACTGTGCTACCGTGCCACCCTTTGGAAGGAGTAGCCGTGCCGCACTTTGGAAGGAGTAACAGGAATACAGAGTACTGGGCTAATGGTAAGATACTTGGTAGTGTGGATGAACAGAGCGATCTGGGTGTCCATGTGCATAGATCCCTGAAAGTTGGCACCCAGGTTGATAGGGTTGTTAAGAAGGCGTACGGTGTGTTAGCTTTTATTGGTAGAGGGATTGAGTTTCGGAGCCAGGAGGTCATGCTGCAACTGTACAAAACTCTGGTGCGGCCGCATTTGGAGTATTGCATACAGTTCTGGTCGCCGATGTGGAAGTGTTGGAAAGGGTGCAGAGGAGATTTACCAGGATGTTGCCTGATATGGTGGGAAAATCGTATGAGGAAAGGCTGAGGGGCTTGAGGTTGTTTTCGTTAGAGAGAAGAAGGTTAAGAGGTGACTTAATAGAGGCATACAAGATGATCAGAGGATTAGATAGGGTGGATAGTGAGAGCCTTTTTCCTCGGATGGTGTTGGCTAGCACGAGGGGACATAGCTTTAAATTGAGGGGTGAGAGATATAGGACAGATGTTAGAGGTAGGTTCTTTACTCAGAGTAGTAAGGGCGTGGAATGCCCTGCCTGCAGCAGTGGTGGACTCGTCAACATTGAGAGCGTTCAAGTGGTTATTGGATAAACATATGGATGATATTGGAATAGTGTAGTTTAGAGGGGCTTTAGATTGGTACTACTGGTCGGCGCAACATCGAGGGCCGAAGGGCCTGTACTGCGCTGTAATGTTCTATGTTCTAATCTGCACCCACTATTCACCACATCCCATTCAACAATGGATGCCAATTTTATGATAAGCTTATCAAGTGAATCTCAATGTTAACCTTATAGTGAGATTGCCAAGCTATTTTCCTATAAACTATTTGGTGTCATGTAATGTATTTCACTGAACAGCTGTACAACATTTGAGGGGGACAAGTGAACAAGTGCGAGTGTCCATATTGGTACCAATGAGATGAGTGAAAAGAGGGATGAGCTCCTGCGGGAAAATTCAGGGAACTAGGAAAGGAAGTAAATGTAGAACCTCAAAGGATAGCAATCACCATATTCCTCCTGGTCCCACCTGCTAGTGAAGGCAAAAATATAAGGATAGTGCAGCTGAATGCATGGCTAGGGAAATGGTGCAGGAGGAAAGGCTTGGACTTCCTGGGACATTGGAACCACAGAAGCCAGACAGTTTGCACCTCAAAGAGGCTGCGACCAATACCTTGGTGGGGTGAATTTAAACTAGGTTGGCAGGGAGATGGGAATCTGAATGTAGGGTCAGAAGGAAGAGAAGGAAAGTTAGAAGGCCATATTAGAAACAAAATTAATGATTATGGAAGGTCATGGAAAAAGGGCTAAAAAATAGACACAGGGATGGTTTACAGATTACTTGTACATACTTCAATACAAGTTGACTAGTGAATAAGGCAATATTCTGGTGAATAAATGGAGGTCACAGATAGACATATGAAAATATATCATAGCTATTACTGAAATGGAAGGTAGTCCAGCACTGCTGGTTACAAAGTGTTTAGAGGGGATAGAGAGCAGAATTAAGAAATGGTTAAAGCCAGAAACATTTCTGTTCGGTGGGATGATATGCCAGAAAGAACATCAAATGAAGCCATACGAGTTGAGCTGAGGAACAAAAAAAAGGGCAATCACACTGTTGGGAATATAATATAGACCTCCAAACAGTCAGAGGGAGATGGAAGAGCAGATATGGATGTTGCCTGGTATGGAGGGTCTTAGCTATGAGGAGAGATTGGGTAAACTGGGGTTGTTCTCCCTGGAAAGACAGAGGATGAGGGGCGACCTAATAGAGGTGTATAAAATTATGAAGGGCATAGATAGAGTGAACAGTGGGAAGCTTTTTCCCAGGTCGGAGGTGACGAACACAAGGGGTCACGAGTTCAAGGTGAGGGGGGGCGGGGGGGGGGGGAGGTTTAACACGGATATCAGAAGGACGTATTTCACACAGAGGGTGGTGGGGGCCTGGAATGCACTGCCGGGCAGGGTGGTTGAGGCGGACACGCTGGGATCGTTTAAGACTTATCTAGATAACCACATGAACAGACTGGGAATAGAGGGATACAAAAGAATGGTCTAGTTGGGCACATGAGCTGCGCAGGCTTGGAGGGCCGAAGGGCCTGTTCCTGTGCTGTATTGTTCTTTGTTCTATATGTAGGGAAATTGCTGACAAGTGTAAAAACAAAAAGAGAATTAAATAGCATTAAGTGTAAAAGATAGAGCAAGTGCAGATATCTTAAAAACGCATTCAGGAGAACTTTTTTTTTAAGCGAGAATGCAGAAAGTCCAACAAGGGGCAGTTTGAACTTAGATTTAGAGAATGCATCTGGGTAAGAAAGGGATCAGTGGGAGAGCGTTTTGTGGTCGTGGTCATTATTCAGTTAGATTTAGTGCAGTCATGGGGAAAGATGACCACAGGCTAAAAGTTTTAGATTGGGGAAAAGCCAATTTTACTAAGCTGCAATGTAAAAGCTGGAACAGCTACTTGAAAGTAGATCAGTGTCAGCAATGGGAAGCATTCAAGGGAGAGCTAAAAAAGCATTCAAAACAAATGTGCTTTGCCTGAAAGAGTGGTAGAGGCAAAAACCCTCATCACATTTAAAGAACATTTGAATATGACTGAGGTGCCATAACCTACAGACTAAGAACTGGGAGACAGTATTAGACTAGATATATATGGCTAGCCTAGGTACAATCGACCAATTGGCTTCCTGTGCCATAAATCTATGTTTCTATGCAAGCATTACAGTGGATTCAAACTTGCCTATTTGGAAACCTGCTTGGTAGATGAAGATTTTCCTGAACTTCCCCACACACAATAAATACTGGGTGCTGCAAATTTGTAAGATATCAATATTAATACTGTATTTATTTATTAATTGGAAAAAAGTAAGCCTGCTGAACTGTCAACATTCCATGGTATTTTACTCACCATCTCCTCATCCTCTGCCAAGACCAAGTCATACGCACTAAGAGCTACACAGAAGATGATAGCAGTGACGCCCTCAAAGCAATGGATCCACTTCTTTCTCTCTGATCTCTGTCCACCAACATCAAACATCCTGAAAAACAAAATGCAAAAACTGATATCACCCTGCTTTTATTTTCAATATATCCCTTGGCCAGTTAACCATTATCTTTGCCTATTTATTTTTATAAGGAACAGGTCTGAGGGATAGGAATTTATTATTCCTGCGGATCAATATTTGTTTCTTGCGTGGCTTTTATTTAAATTCTAGTCAGACTTAGGCACTGGGATTTTAAAATTTAAACCATGGTCTGTTTCTGATCAAATCTTTTTGGTCTGAAAAGAGGAATATATATAATGCTGTCTGAAGTCCTTGCAACTTAAAATTGCAAAAGAAATTCTCTACTGGCTATGAAAATTTGCATGCCCGGGTAGCTTCTGAATTAGTGTTAACATTATTACAGATTCTTGTGAACGGTGATACTATTATTTCCAAGCTCCAGTTAGAGGGCTGTCAAAGAATGCAAGTCTACTGATGTAGACATTATTTCCAGTAGCTTACCTATC
Organism: Mustelus asterias; assembly: GCF_964213995.1. Taxonomy (NCBI): domain Eukaryota; kingdom Metazoa; phylum Chordata; class Chondrichthyes; order Carcharhiniformes; family Triakidae; genus Mustelus; species Mustelus asterias. Next base: position 145,872,434 of record NC_135803.1, on the reverse strand, counting down.
CAAAGTAACATTTAGCGTATTAGAATCATAGAAACCCTACAGTACAGAAAGAGGCCATTCGGCCCATCGAGTCTGCACCGACCACAATCCCACCCAGGCCCTACCCCCATATCCCTACATATTTTACCCACTAATCCCTCTAACCCACGCAGGACACTAAGGGGCAATTTTAGCATGGCTAATCAACCTAACCCGCACATCTTTGGACTGTGGGAGGAAACCGGAGCACCCGGAGGAAACCCAGGCAGACACGAGGAGAATGTGCAAACTCCACACAGACAGTGACCCAAGCCGGGAATTGAACCCAGGTCCCTGGAGCTGTGAAGCAACAGTGCTAACCACTGTGCTACCGTGCTGCCCTATTAAAGCAAGCCCAGTGAACACTAAGTCAGCAATAGCAATTTCTGGGTAATACACCGGCTGAGCATCAGTTCTCAACAAGGGAAACAAACATCTCCCATCAGGATCTTTAATCTGACTCGTTTGATAGCTCTGTACACAAGGGCCCGTCAAGCTGGGATAAATATTGCAGTCTTTCATCACATCATTGGTTCATTTGTCTTTATTTAGTTTCACAACACAGCTGTGAGACAGAATCCCATGGAGCAAGAGTACCTAGGTTGCATTTATTCAACAATCATGTCGTGCCCGTGAAGTAATAAAACATCCCAAGGTACTTGAGATTCAGTTAAACGGTACTGAAAAAAAGCAAGTGAAATACGCCTGTGCTCAAACTTTGAGTTTGAGAAAGAAATAATGCATTACTTTATTTCATTTTACGTTTACGTGTATAAATTTACAACATGCAACTTTCTAGCTTTAGCCGGAACAATGTAACTGTTAATTTGGTGCTGTTCCATCTATCAAAATGATCAGCAGAAAATGGCAAGCATCCCATATATCCTTCCGGTGCTTCGCTCAAGAAAATGTTGAATGTTAATTCTGTGACACACTAACCCATTCTCTCTGCATGTGCGAGGTACACCCATCCTGCTTGAGACCTTCCTACGAAGTCTGCCTTATGGCCAGGAGCATGAATTAAACAAACCGGAGAAACCCCATTCATTGTAACAGTCTGGACACAAAATCCAAAGTGGAAATTCTCACCTGGCCAGCCATGTGATCGAATAAGTATGTCCAGAAATTTAGGCGAACTGGAAAGCCTTTACATGTTAAAGTGGTGTGTGGATTGTGGCCAATCTCAGCAGTAGAGATACAGGTCGATACATATGCATGGCTTTGACTTTTTTTTGTAAACACAATGACTTACAGTACCGCTATGTCTTTTCCCTTTCCAATTTCTAATGATTCTAGCAACCCTCTGGTAGGATACTCAGATGGTAATTTCTCCTGCATGAACCAAGATATTAAGGGCGGCGCAGTGGCACAGTTGTTAGCACTGCTGCCTCACAGTGCTAGGAAACGGGGTTCGATTCCCAGCTTGGGTCACTGCCTGTGCGGAGTTTGCACATTCTCCCCGTGTCTGTGTGGGTTTCCTCTGGGTGCTCCAGTTTCCTCCCACAATCTGAAAGACATGCTGGTTAATGGATTGGCCATAGTAAATTCTTCCTCAGTGTACCCGAACAGATGCCAGAGTGTGCCGACTAGGGGATTTTCACTTCATTGCAGTGTTAATGTAAGCCTACTTAGTGACACTAATCAATAAATAATAAATAATGGCTACGTGATGCTAGTCAAACAACACAGCGAAGCCCAACCCTGCCCTCTGCCACATTTCCACCTGCACACTTTACAACCAGCTTTACTGCGTAGTGATCAAAAGCTGGAAACCCAAACAGGATCTTTTCCTTCACAGTGCAGGGCGTTGAAGCCGAGTGTGGCATCTTACAGTCACCATAACTAAACGCTACAGATGGCTGACTTTAGGAATGGTCTGTTAGCACAGCACAGAATCACATTACAGAAAGAGCAGCTATTCAGCCCATCTCTTGCCATCTGCCTGTATCAATATATTTATCACCACAGTAAAAGTTACCTATGTGGCACCATGCCATTTTTCCATTAAATATTGAGAATACAATGTACAAAGAAGGTTCGATATCAGAAAGTAAACACAGGCCAAATGTGTTGCATCACTTGGGATGAATTGAATTTTTCACCTGCAATTATCTGATTTTCCTATGGAATTAAATTGAGAAGCAGGGTTAAAGATACATTGCTTAATGCTGAGAAATGATTCACAGGAGTCTTGGATCTTGTAAAACAAATTGTACAATTTCTCATTAACACTGGCTGACCACATCTCAACAAAGATGTTACACAACAGTTCTGGTTACGTGAGGGAGGACCCCAGACAGTCACAGCGGTGGAGCTTCACTGATACTTAAAAATGGTGACTGAAGCTGTAGGAGAAAAATAGTATACGTATCAAAGGTACAAGGTTCAGATGGTCTAAGCTTAGATGATGCTATCATTCACTCAATATAACCCCATGTGGTTTAAGTCAAACCCAGCTGATCAGATCAGTTACTCGACTTTATGCTCAAGAATACTTATACCACACTTAACACATTTTGCCGCAAAAATGTGTACAGAATAGATGCTATTTCAAACAAACAAATAAGCTGTGGAGTGTTTGTTACAAACAAGTGACATCTGGTCACGAAAGTCGTCAGCAATCGAGTCCATGTGTCCTGCTGACATTTGTAAACCTTTGAAGTTTCTGGCTCGATGTCTGTGATGTCATTGGAGTAGCTGAGTGAAATTACCGTCAGCCATCTATCGATCAGATAAGGGAGGCTATCTTTGAAGATTGCATTGAAATGACACATTCAAAATGTACCTGCTACAAGATGACTGAAGCAATGACTCACAGGAGCTGCCAGTACCAAGACAGGCCACCACATTGATGTCAAAGTGCAGTGAGGTTCTGTACCTCCACAATTTATGCCAATCAAAAACTTCATTCGCGAAGTAACCTGGCAGGGGTGAAACCATGATCAGACAGCGGATGTGGCTAGCCGATTGCACTTCAGGTGTACTGATGCCTGCGATCATGGTTTGCCTGTGCTAGGGTAGAGCAAGCGATCAGGGTAGCCAATGAGGTTAAACAGAGGCTTTACCTGATGCAATTTTTCAAAGTCATCTTGGTCGTTTGGCAAAGGTGAAGCTCAGATCAAGCCTGGGAGTGGGTGTAATGCCTCATCCTGTCAGCTTGGATCTTGTTTGATCAAGCACAAAATGGGATGTATATCTGGTCTTGTCAGTTTGAATCTGGTTTGTCCCTCGTCTGGGGACTCTGATTCGACTTAATTGCCTTTTTTGATTAGGAATAAAGCACTAAAAGGCTCAAAAGAAAGTAACTTTGTCCATCGATGGAACTTGTGATATGTCTTTAGCTTCAAGTCCATCCTGATAAACAGAATTTTGAATGTGGGCTGTTGAAACATATTTTAAGATATGGGAAATCTCAATTTGTCCATTTATTTGCACTACCTTTCTGTGCTTTCAGCAATCACCTGGACTAATTTATTTTTCATACTCAAAATTCTATTAAATTTTTAAACATTTACATGCGTACTTCTATTATAGGGTGCTTTATAGAATCCCGACAATGCAGAAGGAGGCCATTCGGCCCATCAAGTCTGCACCAACCACAATCCCACCCAGGCCCTATTCCCACAAGCCCACATATATACCCTGCTAATCCGCCTGACATTGAATGGCAATTTAGCATGGCCAATCAACCTAACCCGCACATCTTTGGACTGGGGAGGAAATCGGAGCACCCGGAGGACACCCACACAGACACGGGGAGAATGTGCAAACTCCACACAGACAGTGACCCGAGGCCGGAATTGAACCCAGGTCGCTGGCACAGTGAGACAGCAGTGCTAATCACCGCGCCACCGTGCCGCCCAAATATCTTAGGTTTGGTGTCATTGCTGTGTGACTCTTCGGGAATAGCGTGCATTTTGAGCTGGAACTGGAAAGCACATTTATTTTCTTTTGATCCTCGATTTTGAGCTGACGAGAAATAAGGTGGGCCAGGGCATTGGGTTGATTCGGGTGGGAATTGGGGGTGGGGGGGGGGAAGGGTGGTGGGTTGAGGTAGGTGGGGTGCGATGCAGTCAATGTCTGCTTATTTTAACGAGTGCCCAACCTGGTCAAAGCTCATTGCCCTGACCTGGCCTCGAGCAGATCACAACCAGAGACAACTTATGAGACAATTGTACATGACGCATTGTTAAAAGTTATACTGTAGTGCTGTAAGCAACCTGACTTAAGAGCTGTCAGTGTGTTTTAGGATCATCAATGTGCAACATCAATTCTATTGACAAAGGGCAGCAGAACGCTCGAATTGTCAACATGGTGCCAACAAAGCATCTGGAGGGAGACATAAAAACCTGACAAATACAGCTTTACTGAATATGAATGCAGTGCCAATAGAACGCAGTAGTTTATTCCCATTGAAGTACCTACTAGTAAGCAGGTTATAGTTCAAGTGTTGACAAATTATCTACCCCAAAATGGATACCTCATTTGTGAAGACAGGCCCCAAGGAAATGAAAAGATGGCTGGAAAAGGGAAGAATTCATTGTTTATGTTTTTTTCATGGTAACCAGAGGAAGACAATGATTAATCTTTTAGCTGCAATGACTTGTGACAAGGCTGCGAGTGGTCACAGCATAATCTTTGGAGGAAGACAGTACCTGCAGACATTCTCCACCGATTCATAAATTTCCATGCTCATACAGGTAATGGAAACGGACCCTGTAAACATTTAACATGGTAAGTATCATCTTGCCAAGAGGCTGCTACCACACTCCCAGTAATAGCATTTACAGAGACAGTAAAATCCAACATCGAAATTCAATAAAAAAAAGTTGGCAAGAAACACGGGCAAGATTTTATTAACCAAAAGTGAGGCACATGTATGCATCTGCTTTTCACAATTCTTACAAATTGTCACATTAAGATTTTTCTATTATACCCTGCCCCATTTTAAGTTCAATGAAATTATGGTCTCTCTCTTTCCTGCATGTAACTTCCTCCATCTAAAACGGAGGACATTCCTTTCCTGAATATAACAGTTAACAGTCCATGACCAAACATACAAACAAATTAACAAAGCTTAATAGCAACTTGCCAAGGTTAGGTGCGACAGCACATTCCAACTCTGCAACCTCTACGACCTAGGAGCAGACACAGGGTAGTCCATCTAGCCCCTGGAGCCTGGTCTGCAATTCCATTAGACCTTGGCTGATTTTCTACCTCAACTTCATTTGCGCTACCCCCCCCCCCCCCGCCCTCCCTACCCAGGCCAGGGGCAACATCCTTCCTCTTACAATCCTGTCGAGCCCTGTAAGAATTGTGTATGACTCAATGAGATCTCTGCTCATTCTTCTAAACGCTAGAGAATATAGGCCAAACACACCGTCATTCACAAGTTCCCCTCCACATCACACACGATCCTGACTTGGAACTATATTGTCATTCCTTCATCATCACGGAGTCAAAATCCTGGAACCCACCTCCCAACAGCACTGGGAGTGCACCAGCATATCATGGACTGCAACAGTTCAAGAAAGTGGTTTACCACCACCTTCTCAAGGGCAATTAGGGATGGACAATAAATGCTGGCCTAGCCAGTATGCTCACATCCCAGAACAAATTTCAAATAATTTTGAACTAAATAGCTTTCAATGTTGTGTTAAACTTATTGTGTGGGAGGAAGCAGACGTTGGAAGTTAAATAATTATAAATAACATGGCTCAGTGGTTAGCACTGCTACCTCACAGCACCAGGGAACTGGGTTCAATTGCGGCCTTGGGTCATTGTCTGTGTGGAGTTGGTACATTCTCCCCGTGTCTGCGTGGGTTTCATCCGGGCGCTCCAGTTTCCTCCTACAGTCCAAAGATGTATGGGTTAGGTTGATTGACCATGCTAAGTTGCCCTCTGGTGTTGGGGGACTAGCAGGGTAAATATGTGGGGATAGGGGCCTAAGTGGGATTGTTGTTGTTGCAGGTCCAATGCGCCAAATGGCCTCCTTCTGCACTGTAAGGATTCTATGATTTCCACGAACAGATATTTAAGTTGAAGACCACAAGCTGGGCACAATAATGCCATGTTTCCCAGAATGCAAGGCAGAGTAGAAATTGGAATGGCAGCAAAATAAATGATGCACACTGTGCGCAACAGAGAAAGATTGCATCTTCTTGGTTTAAGAACATAAGAACTAGGAGGAGTAGGCCATCTGGCCCCTCAGCCAGCTCCGCCATTCAATAAGATCATGGCTGATCTTTTTGTGGACTCAGCTCCACTTACCTGCCCGCTCACCATAACCCTTAATTCCTTTACTGTTCAAAAATTTATCTTGGTTGGTTTCTCAGAAACCAGAAGATGGTTCATTCATACCAGAGGTTGGGCGCGGCAGGAATGTTTGAGTAAATTGGTTAAATACAGCAGCTCTGCTTCTCAAGATCAATGCACTCCAGTATCTCTCTCAGCTAAAGCAATTCTTGCTGCTGGACATTTGCTTAAAATAAAGGCAAAGGCAACTTGCATTTCAGCAAAAGAAAAGAGGAACAGAGAGGGAGATAGAGAGGGGAGGACTGAACAGGGGAAGGGACAGCAAGGAAACAGAGAGGAAACAGAAAAATAGCTTTTAAAATCCTTTATGCATAAAAGATTCAGGAATACTTAGGACAAACCCAAACTGAACAAGAAAGGATGGTGCAAACCATGAGGGCCAGTGGAAATTCAATGCGGAATTTCTCAAAAGGACTGGGTTATCCAGCACAACTGAACAAGCAAAAATGTCAACAATGAAAAGCCTTTATTTGGGCATGAATAACTTGCCAAGTTCATTAATCTCACACTTGCACATCTTTATCTGGTGAGTAGTTTCTAATTACAAGGCTACTTGAAAACTCATGGGATAACATTATTCAGATCACATCAATAAATTAGACAATGATTATTTCATATAAACAACCTCCTGTTACACATTGAATGTTAATTGTATGTTAATGGTGTTTAATTGTGCGTAGGTGGTGGATACGAACTATGGATCTACTTGTATGTCTTTCAATAGATGAGACTAGAACTGTGGTTATTGGATTAGGAGGTGCATGTTTGTAATGTCTATTACCATAAATAAATGCTTATGAAAGTGTGTAAAGGTTGGCTCCAGTACTATCCTTCACCACCAGGCTTTCCAGAATTCAACTTGCCTACAATTTCTAAAAGCTTTTCTCCTAAATGCAATCAGTTCAAGTGCAGTCTGCATTTAGACTACTGTGTACCATTGACTGAAGGGTTGAAAACTAGAGAATACCGATAAGGTAAACGGTAAAAAGAATTAACAGCGACATGAGGAAACACTTTTTAGGCAGCGAGTGGTTAGGATCTGGAATGCGTTGCCTGAGTGTGTGGTGGAGGCAGATATGATCTTGGCTTTCAAAAAGGAATTGGATATTCAGGAAGAGAATCAATTTAAAAGGCTGGGGGAAAGGGAGGTGGGAATAGCAGAGCTGCTCTTGCAGATGTCTGGGATGGACATCTGGCATGGACATGATGTGCCGAATAGCCTCCTCCTGTGCTGTAATCAATCTATGAATGAATTGGACTATGGATCCATGTGCAATAACAGTCCTACAGTGCCCTAGTCAAGCCAGCCCTGGAGACATGAATGTTGTTAGATTGTTCAAAGACAGACAGAAGCATGCATGCATCCACCCAGAGCTACTCTTGACATTAACATTCTTGCTAATTACTGTCAATCTTCAAGTCCTTGAACTTCCAAATCCCACAAATTCATGCCACCACTAAAGCCACCTTCAGAATATCATCTGACCCACACAAACATACAACTGAGGAAGACTACACCATTGGCCCACTCGAGCATGCTCCGCCATTCAATAAGGTCAATCCCCGATAAACTTTGACTCCCTTATCAATTAAGACTCTACATAACTCAGCCTTAAAAATAACCACTGGCTCTACCTCCACATCTCTGAGGCAGAAAGTTCTAAAAACTCACAACCCTCAGTGCTATCCACCGGCACGGTAGCACAGTGGATAGCACTGCTGCTTCACAGCTCCAGGGACCTGGGTTCGAATCCCGGCTCGGGTCACTGTCTGTGTGGAGTTTGCACATTCTCCTCGTGTCTGCGTGGGTTTCCTCCGGGTGCTCCGGTTTCCTCCCACAGTCCAAAGATGTGCGGGTTAGGTTGATTGGCCATGCTAAAATTGCCCCTTAGTGTCCTGGGATGCGTAGATTAGAGGGATTAGCGGGTAACATATGTAGGGATATGGGGATAGGGCCTGGGTGGGATTGTGGTCGGTGCAGACTCGATGGGCCGAATGGCCTCTTTCTGTACTGTAGGGTTTCTATGATTTCTATGATTTCTATGAAGATCTCTCCTGATCTCTGCCTTATTTTTAAACTGTGTCCCCGAGTTCTAGGCTCTCGCACAAGAAGAAATATCCTTTCAGCATCCATCTTGTCAAGTACCCTCAGAATCTTGTATATTTCAGTATTACCTCCATTCTTCTAAACTCGAATGGATTCAGGCCCAGCCTGTTTGAACTTTCCACCTAACACCACACCCCACACCAGTCTCACCAGTCCCAGGTAAAGTCGAGTAAACCTTCTCTGAACTGCTTCTAATGCATTTATATACTTTCTTGAACAATGTGCTGCTTTTCCATTCTTCCTGTCAAAGTGGATAAGTTCACATTTTCCCATATTATACTGATGTGCCAAATTTGTGCCCACTCACTTAACCTGTCTATATCCTTTTGCTGACACCTTATGTTCATGTCACAACTTATTTTCCTACTTTTTTTGTCATCAGCAAATGTAGCAACTATACTTCAGTCCCTTCATGCAAGTTATGTATATAAACTGTAAATAGTTGAGGCCCCAGCACTGCTCCCTGTGGCAATCCATTGTCACATTTTGCCAACTTAAAAGTGATCCATTTATACATACTCTGTTTCCAATTAGCTAACCAATCCTCTACCCATGCTAATGTTACCCTCACACTATGAGCTTTAACTTTGCATCATAACCTTTGATATGGCAGCTTGTGGAACGCCTTCCAGAAAGCAAGCACAGCACATCCACAGGTACCCCTTCACCCATGTTGCTTGTTGCTTCCCCAAATAAAATAGTCAACCACAATTTCCCTCTCATAAAACCATGTTGACTCTGCTTGGCTCAACTGAGATTTTTTAAGTGCCCTGCTACAACCTCCTTTGTAATCGAGTCTATCATTTTTCCTTTTCAAGGTGAGGAGCAGGAGATTTAGGGGGAATGTGGGGAAAACCTTTTTTACCCAGAGGGTGGTGACAGTCTGGAATGCGTTGCCTGGGAGGGTAGTAGAGGCAGGTTGCCTCACATCCTTTAAAAAGTATCTGGATGAGGACTTGGCAAGTCATAATATTCAGGGCTATGGGCCAAATGCTGGCAATGGGATTAGGTAGGTGTTCAGGTGTTTCTAATGTGTCAGTGTGGACTCGATGGGCCAAAGTGCCTTGTCTGTGCTCTATGATTCTATGACAGATGTTAAGTTAACTGGCCTATAGTTTCCTGCTTTCTGTCCCCCTCCTCTCTTGAATAGAGGCATTACATTTGCTATTTTCCAATCTGAAGGGATTTTTCCAGAATCTAGGGAATTTTTGAAAATGCATCTACTGTTTTGGCAGCCACATCCTTTGAGACTCGAGGATGAAGTCCATCTGAATCTGGGGACTTGTAAGTTTTTAGTTCCAATCATTTTTTAAGTACCCTTTCCCTGGTGATTTTATTCATTTTACACCCTGAGTCAGCTCAATGCAGCACAGAAACAGGTCCTTTGGCCTAAGTGGTCCATGCCAACCATGGCGCCCTCCCAGCTAGTCCCAATTGCCTGTGTTTGGCCCATATCCTTCTAATCCTTTCCCATCCATGTACTTATCCAAGTGCTTTTTAAATGTTGCTATTGAGCCTGCCTCAACCACTTTCTCTGGAAGCTCATTCCATATATGCGTGAAGTTGCCCATCAGGTCCCTTTTAAATCTTTCCCCTCTCACCTTAAACCTATGCCCTCTAGTTTTCAATTCCCCTACCCTGGGAAAAAGACTGTTCATCCTATGTCCCTCGTAATCATCTCGCCAGAGATGATTACGATAAAGAGGTAAGACAGGCAAAGGAGAGGCAGAAGAGGAGACAGACTCCGGCTCCCGTCCGACCTTGCAAGCCTGACCTGCAGGTTTACCACCCACGCCGCAGGAATGGAGCGGAGAATTCCTCAGGATTCGAATATGAGGAGTCAAACGAGAGCAGCTCTGGAACCGACCCCGAGCCCCAGAGCACCCCGCTGGAGTCAGACAGCACCCAGCTCTTCTGTCTAGACTACCAAAAGCAGACGATAACATTGTCACCTCAGTTGTCATTCATCAAGGTGACGATCTCAGGAAAGTGGCTGAGAAAATTGGAAAGAACAACAGCCTGGAGCCGCTGATGAAGGAAGCTCTGAGACTGAGGATTCAAGAGGAAGTTGAGAAGAGAATCTCAAAGCGCTGAGTGTGGCCGCAGCTTCGCCAGGAGGCCCACTTTTGGTTCATTTTCTGTTTTTAGCGTTGTTTTTTCCCACCTTCCCCCCGCCGCCCCCCGATTGCAGAGTGAAGTGTGCTGAGACGCGAGGTGCCCGGGGGGAGAAGGGAGGGGCAACAGCAGGGACGCCTTGGTCAAGAAAGAGGGAAAGTAAGCAAGGGTAGGTAGACAACTTGAAGGAGGCAACACACACTGTTTGACGACCTGCCTACTACAGTGGGTGCGTCCCTTACCGGATGTACATTTAAGGCAAGCTCCACAATTTGGGCGGCACAGTGGTTAGCATTGCTGCCTCACAGCGCCAGGGACCCGGGTTCAATTTCCAGCCTTGGGTCACTGTCTGTGCGGAGTTTACACATTCTCCCTGTGTCTGCATGGGTTTCCTCCGGGTGCTCCGGTTTCCTCCCACAGTCCGAAAGACGTGCTGGTTAGGTGGATTGGTCATGCTAAATTGCGCCTTAGTGTCAGGGGGACTAGCAGGGTAAATACGTGGGGTGACGGGGATGGGGCCTGGGTGGGATTGGGGTCGGTGCAGGCTCGATGGGCCGAATGGCCTCCTTCTGCACGGTAGAGATTCGATGATTTTATACACTCCCTTTCACCTCCTGATTCACACATATTTCTGGAATGTTTCTGGCACCTCTCTCAGCACATCTGGTGTTGAAATCCTCAACCATGCCTTTTTTCCCTCTAGACTTGATTATTCCAATGCGCTCCTGGCTGGCCTCACACACTGTACCTTCCATAAACTAGAAATAATCCAAAAGTCTGCCCTTTGTATGCTGACCTGCACCAGCTCCATTTCACCCAACTGCACTGACTTCCAGTTAAATCACACATCAATTTTAAAATTCTCAACCTTGCATTCAAATCCCTCCATGGCCTCACCCTTCGCTATCGCTAATCTCTTCCAATCCCAGAACAGTCTGCGCTACCTTCACTCCTAATTCTGGCCTTAAGCACCCAGATGTTCGATGCCCCACCCATGGTGGCTGTGCCAGCCTGAATTATCAAATTCTCTCTACCTTTTTCATCCTTTATGACGCTCCTCAAAACCGCTCTCTTTGACCAAGCCTCTCGCCAGCTGCCCTAAATATTACTTACGTGACTTTTTGCTACATAATGCTCCTTGAAGTGACTTGGCCATGTTAAAGACACCATATACACAATATGTTGTTCAAATCTCAATTCAGGAATCCTTATTCCCTCTATAACTGTTGTGCCCAAACCATACTTCAGGTATGCTTTGAGCATTTGCCATAGAGCATAGTATACACACAGGAGAAGACTGAACTAAAGATGTGGCAGAGAGAGAATTCCTGAGTCCCTCCTGGATAAACAGCGAAACAAGGTACAATTCAGAATAACCACGTTCCAGTCCAAAAGTAATTTGAAATGCCAAGCAGGGCATATGGATTCAGATGTTAATACCAAGTAACTTATACACAAATGGAGAGAGTTCTCTGTTTCTTCATTCACACCTTTATAGTTATGTTGGGAATGGTTGCATTGTTCAACTTAATGCTCCATCCAACCTGTGCCTTATCAGATCAACACATGCTTAAGATGGACACTGCAGGCAGGATTTTATGGCCTTGCTCGACCAGAGACCGGAAAATCCTGCTCGAGGTCAACGGGCATTTCCATTGTCCAGCCCTCGCCTGTGGCGGGCAGGCGAGGCGGTAAAATTCTGGCAAATGTGTTCAAACTGTGGGCTCATTAAATGGGTTGCTGTATTGGACACTCCACATTGTTTAAGTTTATTGATTAGTGTCACAAGTAGGCTCAAATTAACACTGCAATGTGAAAATCCCCTAATAAATGCAGATAAAACGTGAATCACAATATTAATAGCAATCGTCTTTTCCAGCAAATCTATTGATTTTCATCTGTACTGTTCCTGGCTGCACCAGTTAAACAGTGCTGATTTGGGGAATATTTTACCTACTGCAGCCAAATCAGTTTGAGGGAAGCAGTTCTGTGCTGACAGGCACTAGCCAGCCTGTTTCTTCTGCATACAGCCCTCCCTCCCGCGGACTTCAGTTCTGAGAACCTCATGGTGGGGTGAACAATGGAACTGAGCCATCTGACAAGTACAATAACAATCAAGTTACTGAAATTGATCTCTCTGGCACAAGGCCACCGTTGTATGTTAGGACTGTAGAGAGCTGATCTTAGATCCACTTCCCCAGGCAGATTAAAATGGAGCTGTATCCACCTAAACTGTTCTTTAATCTCAAATGGTAGAAAGAAGGTGTGCACCCTCCCACATGTTTATTAACGTATGTCAGCTGCTGCTTCATGGTTTAAAGACTACAGATGGACACAACCCAAGAATAATCTATGAAAAGACTCTCCCCCCACACCACCACCAACCTTCACCCGCTCATAGTGGTGTCATAATCTGGATAAACTGGGTCGACTTTTACTCCCCTAAAACTGCTTTTAACTGGAAACTAAAGCACAAGACCAAGTGACAGGGAGTGATTGAGATCTTAATAACTACGCAGATGCTTCGCTTTATTACACAATTATTACAGAATAATTTGATGGACTAGCATGCCCTTTGAAAATTCTTAACTGCAATCATTACATTCATGCCTATGAATAATTACTTACTTTCCAAAATAAACTTGACGCTCATTCTTTTACTAGCATTTGAATTTAAAATAGCATGAAATGTTAAGATAAAACGGCAAACAATATTTCTGACACAGGAAAGGGTTCAAACCGGCCAAGAATTTGGCCCTATTGTTTCTCGTATAATCATTTTTTTTTAGTTCTTTACCCCGACGAAGACCCAAGCACCATTCACTTCATGTCTATCTTTGATTGATATCTAATCAGACGTGTGTTGCAGAAGCATGAGATTTCAGTCGTGCCAGGAGAGTCCAGTTTTAATGATGTGACCTTTCTACACAGTTGAGGAGTCTCCTGCAGCTAACACACGGAACCCTTGTGGGCGAGTAATAGCACAAACACTTCCTTTGGAATGAGTTTAAGGGCATGTGGCACCACAATGGAGCAAAATTAATTTTTTTTTTTACTGGTATTGGCTATGGTTCAAGTATCCTTCGCACAAAAATGCTGGCTTTAGTTTGTCCCTCTAAATACTAATTACTACAATGCACAGAATAATCAATTTTGGAAATGAACATGAAGTTACAATCAAAATGGAAAAGTTCACATGTTCTCTATAGGGGTATCTGGAAGTGATTTGCAGACTGCAGTCCAAGGTGGTTCAGATACAGAACAGCACATACCTGGGATATTAAATATGTAGAGCCCCCACTTCAAATGAATTTTGCGCTGACAATTTTGATGCAAGGTCACAGATCACAAGCATTAACTATTTCTCTCTCTGCCTAACTTGGAGTATTTCCAGCATTTTGTTCTTATTTCAGACTTCCAGCATTAGCAGTACTTTGCCCTCGTGAAATCTACATTGTGTCACCGCGAAATTTTATTTGTCCTTTTACTGTTTAATAAGGGTGTCTAGTAGTTAAATTCAAAATTACCATCTAATGTTGTGTAATTTTGTCATCTCATGAAGTCACTGAAGATTACACAGAGGCACAGGATGAAACTAGTAAGCTGAAGTCAACTAAATTCATGGCATGCCATTAATTTAATTAGATGAATTAAAGTGCTTTCTAGAGCACAGGGAGTGACGGCTCACCTCCAGTGGGGCTGGCACCACACACCAAAAGAAATGTCTATAATTTAAAAATAAAAGCAAAACAACATCTTTAGCTAATTAGCTAAAGAATCAGAGGGATTAAGATGGAACACATTTTTACGCAACAAGTGGTTAGGACTTAGAACGCACTGCCTGATGGGGCGGTGGATCTGAGCCCGTGAGTGAGACTAACTTGATTTGCTCTTCAAAAGAGCCAGCACAGACTCAGTGAGACAAAGGGCCTCATGCTGTGCTGTACTATTACAACATAAAATGACCACATAGCATGGGTTCAAAGGACTGAATGGTTTGTTCACGTTCCTAAATCCTATGCTACTATGCTCCTACTATACCGTCAGTCCAGCTGGTGAGTTTTAACCAGTGAGTTGAATACTGGATTGTCTTACTGTGACTTATAGCGCAGGTTCTGTACAATGCTCAAAATCATTGCAAGCCCATGGGAACTGTGAAACTGTGGTCACAGAATTGTTACAGTACAGAAAGAGGGCATTCGGTCCGTCATGTCTGTGCCAGCTCTCCCACACCTTCTCCCCATAGCCCTGCGCATTCTTCCTTTCCAGATAACAATCCAATTCCCTCTGGCAAGCAGTGATTGAACCTGTCGCCACCACACTGTGGATTCCTGATCTGAAGCACTCGCCAGCTAAAATAAGGTTTTCCTCAAGTCTCTATTGCTCCTTTAGGCAATTATCTTAAATCTTGTTCTCGATCCTGGTTGGAAGGTTTCTGCCAATCGATTCCTTGATGGAATGAGGGGTGAGCAGATAAAACGACTGGATACTTGACTCCAAGTTATTTAGTGTGATTAATGTGGGACCAGAGTCTGAAACAGCTGCCAAGTATTTGTTGCAAAACACACACTTCTACTCCATGACAAAGTTTTATAAAGGTACTGGACTTCAAAATCACTGTCATCCTTCACTTAGTGCACATAGCTAATTTAAAGCACTTGTCTCAGCATTTGCTCACAGTGGTATGGATAAGGTTTATTCCAAAGAGGAACAATTAATGCTGTAACTCAAGCATGTTTATTCCATTGGCTAAAAGCCAATCATGTGACTAAATGGAACGTGTTAATTCCACAGGACAATGTGCATTGATTTTGCAACAATATGAATATTATTATTCCATAGGGTAACGGTTCTACACGATGCATTTATACAGCATGGAAAAGGTTAATGGAAATTCAATGAAAAATAAATCATGAACTGTTTAAAATATATCACGAATAAAAGTTTTAAAAAATCAACATGAAAATGTGATTGGTTTCACAAAAGTGTTTGAAAATATATTTATCTATAGAAGGATTAAAACGATTCTTAAAAAGCAGCTATAAAATGGTTACCATTCATTGGTGTAAGGCACTTACTGCTGTTGAATGACTGCAGCAGAAAGTGCGATGATGGTGAGCCGTGAGAGACTTCATACCACTCATTCATTCAGCAGGAAAAGCGAGCCCACTGTCAAAATACTCAGGTGTGCTCAGCTCTACATGATCAATGCTATAAAAAGAAAGTCACAAACGTAATATGCTTGGCTCTGTAATCCATGTTGGCGGAAAAGAAAACCTTTGAACAAATAAACTGTGAACAAGCAAGCTCGCTCTGCCTCTTATTACTGCATCCAAAACTTCCCCTTCTTCCTTCTGGAAGGTGGTACACAGTTCCATGGACACTGGTTTCTGATATCCTTAGCAAACAGCTTTTCTTTATACATTTGTACTGACCACGAGTTTATTTTGCCGAAGTGTAGCTGTGTCCTTACCAGATGTGAATACAGGACTTGCTGGGCAGGAAGTGGAACTCCTTCCAATTTCTCCTTCCCTTCCTAAATCAGGGGCATTGATGTCAAACACAATTTTCCCAGTGCATTCGGAACTGCATCAAATTAACTCAGCATCAACTAAAGATTGAATCTGGGCCTATACCAGGCCTGTATTGCTTCCACATCACATTGGGCAATAAATTAATGCACCGATTAAGTAGCTCATCAGGTACCTGTGTCTTTAATTTCTGTTTATTTCTGTTTGAACCTCTCTGTACTCTGTGTTCCCGTGACCCTGCCCTGATCTGTTTCAACTTTCAAGTCAGTCACATGCCAGTATGCATGCCGGCCTTCAGAAGATGTTCATGTCTTCTCCCAGCATCAATGCCCACTCAACATCAATTGTTCAGTTGTCATGGTAACACACCTCAATAAACTGTACAAACCTGTCGAGTGAGTGCCAGAGAATTGCTCGATCCAAGGCCAAGTTATTGTAATTAATGTCTGCTTAAATTTTCAAGCTTTTACTGAAAAGCCAAAAGGTAATTATTGGCATTTCCAGTATGAACATTCTGAATATCCTAGATTTGCTACAGTAAGTAAACCTGCCAAGAAGCATCAAAAGCAACAGCGCATTTAGTTGGAAACACATATAGCACAAGTATTGGCATTAAGTTAAAACAATGAAGAGTATGACATGAGACGAGAGTAGCACAATAACAAATCTGGGTCCAAATCCAGTCCGTTTTATGGACCTAATTTCACTTTCCATGTACCATGATCATAATGAATGGCGGAGCAGGCTCGAAGGGCTAAATGGCCTACCCATGCTTCTATTTTCTATGTTTCTTGCACATTTCAATTACTTTGTAGTCTCAGGCCCCAGGAAACATTACAAAATGTTAATAAGCTATTTTCACCACTAAATTGAGCAGTGTTATGTTTCACAAACTTCTTTCATTCTGGAGAAAAATGTCAATCGCTGTGGACCTCAAAGAAACTTTAATTAAAGTAATAGACTGGCTGCAGGGAATTGCAAACGGCAGCATTTCCCAGTAGCATTCCTCAAATCTGCTTCATATAAAGCAGCAAATGGAGCAGGATTCTATTATGGAAACTTGGCAAAAGGTCTAAAGGGAAAGCTTAGGAACACATCAATTGGATAAGAGGAGGAAAGCAACTCATGCATCATTGCAGTGCCTCAAGCACTGTTGATGCTTGGAACATCTAGGCACTGTTGATATTTGGGAGAAGTCCAAAGTGTGTATAGCAGTAATCAACAAAGCCAGTACACGTTGAGCTACTTGGTAAAAACAGTAAAAAATAAAAGTCAAATGGGGGCTATGATCAGGGTTTAGAGAAATCACAACAGAAAGTAAGACAGAAGGAGGCCATTTGGCCCATTGTGTCCATACCAACTCTTTGAAAAAATCATTCAATTAGTCCCACTCCCCAAGAGAACTCCCTCATAATCAGGGGATCAGAGGCATTAGGATCCCAGTGGATGGATAAACCAAATGGCCTTTCTCATCTAAAATTACTTCATGATTCAGATACCGACTGGAAAGTTAAAGTGGCATTTAATTGTACAGAAAGGAACAACTGTGCAAACTCTGTCTTTGTGGGTTAAAAAAACCTTGTGTAACCACTGTCAGTACCTCAATTGGTGTACAACAGACCAAGCCAACAGTTCAATGACTATTTAGAATACAACATTTCTTATTTACCCACTGTATCACCACTGTGCTAAAATAATGGAATAATCGCATTTTTAAAGGAATTTAAGAGTGATATAATAACAAACATCCATAGGATTCCACATTACTTAACCATCCTCCACTGTTGCACCACGGTCAAGTTAAGCATGGCAACAAACTCAAGTTAAGTGTGCTGACACTATGGAGCAGGGACAGTGGCTATCAGGTTTTGGTAACTTTCACAAACTGCTTTAACTTGGCTTTTTGTGTTCGGCCTTGATGTATTCTAAGGCAAGCGTTGCTCAGTCATGTTCTGTTGATATTCTTTCTGAACCAGCTGCTTATCAAAAAACAATGGGAAATGAAGAGAACAGACACTTGGAGAAAACACAGGAATGTGGAAGTGAATTGTCTTTATGGGTGCCCCTCACTTTCAATGTAAGGAACAATGCGTTCTGTATGGTGCGTATCTTTGCAAGTACAATGTCAAGCAGGTGGGAAAAGCTCCAATTTCTCTCCTTCTGATAAACAAACTTCATCCTCATGACCACTTATTATCTAATTTTTCCCCGTCAATCCTATCTGCAAGTGTGTGGGTTAAACATCTACTTCACAATCATTTGGCAATACAGCAGCTACTGTATGCATTGCAGGGATCCAGTAATTTTGGCCTCTTTCTCAAATTGTGGGGAACCCCCGAAGTTCCACATGCCGCTGCCATGTAGCGATGCAGCTGAAATTAGCGACTTGCTAGCTGATGAAGGGACAGGCAGAAACTCAAATCTCAGCACACACGTCACAGGTATTACATTGCCCTTCATTCAGCCACCATAAAGAATCTGATTTCCCTTCATCCCTGCTGTGGTTTCTTGTTTTTTGAAAAGTTGTTTGAACGCTACTGCTGTGATCAGGGAACTTGCAGGGACATGTTAAATTGCAACGGGCAACAGCTTGAGACGTCAATTCATTAACCAAAGGTGCTTCAGCAGTCTTGCCACTGCAGCCATTAACTTATTTCCCTCAGAAAGGCTGCTACAATTCCTCCAAGTCAGCTTCTCCAACAACAGCACTCGGGCAAAATAATTCCATGAAAATCAGCAAAGGAAGGACACAAGGATCATGCAAGCATCTGCACTGTAGAAGGAGGATCCTGCTGTGCAGACACTCTGTAGTCCTCCATAATGCCTCTGCGGAAATGCTGCAATCTGTTGTTTATAGGGAGGCAAATTGAGTTAACAAGGGCAGGCACTGAGAATCATGTAAGTTTGGATACAGATGGTAAAATTCATGGCTCACATAGCCAAGGGTTTGATGGGTGAAAAGGCGGGGTAGAAGCCAGCACTGCATCAGTCCGAGAATCAACTGTGATTCCGAATTGTCCACTTCATATTTTAAAACCAGTTGCCCAGTTTGTTTCTGTGTATTGGAGTACCAATTGGAGCCTATGACCTGAGTAGCTTACTCTTTGGATTTCGGAGTGTTAAATCTTGCTCGCAGTATCTAAATGCAGTAAATTTTATTAAATGAGTGTTGAAAATGTACCAACGACTTTCATAGCTTCACAGGTTTGCACAAAAATTCTCTCTGCACGACAGTTCTGCTGTGTAATTAATGAACACATTCAGCCATTATCGAGATGTGGTGCAAGATGACCGGGGCTGGGAACTGAATATTCAGGGTACTTGACATTTCAGCAGCAGAGGGAGAAAGGAAAAGCAGTTGGGGGTGGTTCTGCTTATAAAGGATGATATTCGTCAAGTAGTGAGAAATGATCAATGGCTCAGAAGATTAAAATTTATGATCAGTTTGAGTGAAGATAAGAATAGCAAGGGAAAGAAGTCACTGTTGGGAATAGTTTAAAGGTCCCCTAACATTAGCTACACTATAGGACAAAGTATGCATCAAGAAATAATGGGGGCCTATAAGAAAGATACTGCAATAATGGTGGGCGGCTTTTAGCTTCATGCAGATTGGATAAATCAAACTGGCAAAGATAGCCTTGAGGATGGGATCATAAAAGTGTATTTGGGACAGGTTTTTAAGAACAAAACAACCAAGGGAACAGGCTGTTTTAGGGTCTGGTAATGTATAATGAGTAAGAAGTTTAACAACACCAGGTTAAAGTCCAACAGGTGTATTTGGTAGCAAAAGCCATAAGCTTTCGGAGCCTTAAGCCCCTTCTTCAGGTGAGTGGGAATTCTGTTCACAAACAGGGCATATAAAGACACAAACTCAATTTACAGAATAATGGTTGGAATGCGAATACTTACAGCTAATCAAGTCTTTAAGATACAAACAATGTGAGTGGAGGGAGCATGAACACAGGTTAAAGAGATGTGTATTGTCTCCAGACAGGACAGCCAGTGAGACTCTGCAGGTCCAGGCAAGCTGTGGGGGTTACAGATAGTGTGACATGAACCCAATATCCCGGTTGAGGCCGTCCTCATGTGTGCGGAACTTGGCTATCAGTCTCTGCTCAGCGACTCTGTGCTGTCGTGTGTAATGAGACAGGCTAATTATTGATCTCAAAATAAAGGATCCTCTCGGGAAGAGTGATCATACCGTAGTTTCACGTTCAGTTTGAGGCAGCAAACCTGGGTCTGAAACTGGTGCCTTAAAGCTAAAAAGTCAAAGGTATGATGATAAAGCTGACTGAAGCGAACTGAGGAAATAGATTAAAAGGTTAATGGCAGTAGATAAACAGTGGCAGATATTTATGAAGATATTTCATACTCATGATCCCAACAAAAATCTATTCCATTATGAAAGAGCTCTATGAAAGGATGAATCATCTATGGCTTAGTAAGCAGTTACAGTTGGCATGAAATTGAAAGGACAAGCATACAATGTTGCAAAGATTAAAGATAGGCCGGAAGATCAGGAAAGTCTTAGAAACCTGCAATGAATGATTAAAAATAAGAGGAAAAATAACTAGCAAGAAAAATAACAGACAATAAGAGATACTGAGTTATAAGGAGAGGCTGGATAGACTGGGACTATGTTCTCTGGAGCGAAGGAGGCTGAGGGGTGATCTTATAGAGGTCTATAAAATAATGAGGGGTACAGATCAGCTAGATAGTCAATATATTTTCCAAAAGGTAGGGGAGTCTAAAACTAGAGGGCATAGGTTTAAGGTGAGGGGGGAGAGGTACAAAAGTGTCCAGAGGGGCAATTTTTTCACACAGAGGGTGGTGAGCGTCTGGAACAAGCTGCCAGAGATAGTAGTAGAGGCGGGTACAATTTTATCTTTTAAAAAGCATTTAGATAGTTACATGGATATGATGGGTATAGAGGGATATGGGCCAAATGCTGGCAATTGGGATTAGCTCATGGGTTTTAAAAAAAAGGGCGGCATGGACAAGTTGGGCCGAAGGGCCTGTTTCCATGTTGTAAACCTCTATGACTCTATTCTATAAGTATATAAAAAGGGAGAGAGTAGCTAAAGTAAGCATTGTCTCTTAGAGGATAAGCCTGGGAAATTAAAATTGGAAAACAAAGGTATAGCAGAGGCTTTGAATTAATATTTTGTATTGTCCTTTATAATGGAAGACACTAAAATTTCAATAATAGCAGAAAATCAGGGGGTTAAAAGGGAGGAACTTGCACACAATTATCACCAGAGAAAAAGTACTCGGAACACGAATGGGATTAAAGGCTTACAAGATCCCTGGATCTGATGGCCTGCATTTTAGAGCTTTAAAGGAGGCTAGAGAGATTGTGGCTGCATTTGTTGCAATCTTTCAAAAATCCTGTGGATTCTGTAAAGGTCCCAGTGGATTGGAAAAACATAAATGAAACACCCTAAAGAAAGGGAGGAGGCAGAAAGCAGGAAACAATAGGCTAGTCATTTGTTATTAGGAAAATACTGGAGTTCATTATTAAGGGAGTAGTAGCAGGATAAGAAAATCACAATATAAGTCAGGCAGAGTCAACATAGTTTTGTGAAAGGGAAATAATGTTTGACAAATTTATTAGTCCTTTCAGGATATAACAAACAGCGTTGATAATGGGGAATGAGTAGATCTAGCATTTTTGAATTTCCAGAAAACATTTGATAAGGTGTCACAAGAAAAGTTACAGAACAAATAAGAACTCATTGTACTGGGAGCAATACATCAGCACAGGCAAAAGATTAGCTGGCTATTAAAGAATCGGGATAAATGGGACATTCTAGGTTGGCAAACTGCAACTAGTGTGCTGCCAGAGGGATCAGTGCTGGGGTCTCAATTATTTACAATCTGTATCAATAATCTGGATGAAGGGACCATGTGCATCATGGCCAAATTTGCTTACGATACCAAGATAAATGTTAAAGCAAACTAGAGTCTGCAAAGGGATAAAGAAAGGTTAAGTGAACGGGCAAAAACAATGACAGTTAGTATATAGTTAGAAAATGTGAGGTTATCTACTCTGGTGGGAAGAGGAGTCAAATAAAAACATGAGAGGGTTGGCTTATGGGGAGAGACTGAGTAGATTGGGACTATACTCATTGGAATTCAGAAGAATGAGGGGAGATCTTATAGAAACATAAAAGATTATGAAGGGAATAGATAAAATAGAAGTAGGGAAGTTGTTTCCACTGGCAGGTGAAACCAGAACCAGGAGGCGTGGGCTCAAAATAAGGGGGAGCAGATTTAGGACTGAGTTAAGGAGAGACTTCTTCACACAAAGGGTTGTGAATCTGTGGAAATCCCTGCCCAGTGAAATAGTTGAGGCTACCTCATTGAATGTTTTTAAGGCAAGGATAGATAAATTTTTGAACAGTAAAGGAATGAAGGGCTATGGTGAGCGGGTGGGTAAGTGGAGCTGAGTCCACAAAAAGATCAACCATGATCTTATTGAATGGCAGAACAGGCTCGAGGGGCCAGATGGCCCATTCCTGCTCCTAGTTCTTATGCTTTTATCAAACATGAAAGGTTACCATCAGGTAAAGAGGTAATTAGGAAGGCAAATGGAATGTTGCCCTTTATTGCAAAGGGGTTAGGGTATAAAAGTAGGGAGTTTTGCCACATGTGTATCACAATGATGGAGAAAAAAAATCCCGAATTATGTACGGACATATTGGAATTTTACATAAGACGTGCGTTTTTTAAAATGGCCATACAAGCCAAAGATGGCCAAGGATGTAAATTCTGGGTGTGTAAATTCAGTCACTGTCCGAATTTCTCTGGTGTGGGTGATACTAAGAGAAAGACAATACAATATCACACCCTTCTTCCAGAGGGGGACATATCAAAGATACAAAAGCTAGACAGAAACTAACAGCCGTCTCCTCTGCAGATAACGGTAGCATATCATCTCAGCATGATTGATATCCAGTAAATAATGTCCCAGACTAATGTGTGGATTTGGAGCCTTCCAGGAATAGACAGGAGACTGGGAAAAAAGCCAACTGCAAAACTTGGTCAGTGTGGACTAGTGTTGGGTGTGTCAGTGTGTGACACAGCAACATGGACAGCAGCGGTCACCCCTGTGGTTCTGACAGGCAAAAAAATACAAGTCTTGATCTCTCTGATTGCTGAAGCAAGCAAAGTTACAACCATAAAGAAAGCAAGGCATCATCAGCTAAAATGCAGAATTATTCAACTGCTGAAGTCAGCACGACTGGAACCACGAATCTCAAATGGCTCCAACATTTCACCATCTACTCCTTATAGGCAAGCCAATGACAAATTTGCACGTATTTTTAAAACTTATTTTTGGACTCAATTCTAACCTATGTGAATGCATGTGCTTTATTATCTTTCTCACGTTTAGTAGCTAATAAACTCACTAACTCCAGAAAGCTGGTTAAATAGGATATTTTTAAAGTATAATTACATTTGGACACGATAATGGTATTCATAAGAACATAAGAACATTCACAAGGGAAGGGATCCTTTTTGAAGTAATCTTGTTGTGACCAACCAAGTGGTTGTATAAAGAAAGTGAGCCAGTTCATCCCCCCTCACGTGAGGGCATAACAATTTGGGGGCATCCCATCCAGAGGAATCATGTCCGGGATAAGGGGGACCTCCCCTGGGGGCCAGTCATAACAACTTAGGTATGGTCCTAATAATACCCTGGAGTACTGTGTGGTCTCCTTATTTGAGGGATATGTTTGCATTGGATACAGTTCAGAGAAGGTTGACCAGGTTCATCCCTGGATGGAGGGACAGTCTTGAGGAAAGATCGAGTCTGCACTCACTTGAAGCTCAAAGAATAAGAGGTGACCTTCTTGAAGCATATTGGGGGGCTTGATAGGATAGATGCTGAGAGGATGTTATCCCTCATGAGGGATAACAAGAGGGCATAGTTTCAGAGTAAGGGGTTGCCCACTTGTGATGGAGGTGAGGAGGAATTGCTTCTCTCAGACGGTCATGAATCTTTGGAATTCTCCACGTTACAGAGCTGTGGAGGCTGGGTCATTGAATATATTCAAGGCTCAGACAGACAAATTCTTGCAACTGTCAGGGTTCTGGGCAACAGGCAGAACATTGGAGTTGGGGCCAATCAGATCAGCTGTGATCTTACTGAACGGAGCAATCGAGAGGCCGTACGTACTCTTACCTCCTATGTTCTTATGTAAATGTTCTGGCATACGATAGCTATGAAGAACAATCACATCCTGTTTCTCTCTCCACAGATGCTGCAGGCCCTGAATATTCCCGCACTCTCTTTTTATTTCAGTTATATAACTGTTCTACTGTTGAAACTGAACTTTTAGCCATGTTTAACACTGCATTGGGATCCAGATTTTTTTAAAATGAAATGAACAGTCTGATTTGATTTTAAAACAATAATTGCCTGTGAATTTGATTTGATTCGATTCATTATTGTCACATGTATTAACATAGTGAAAAGCATTGTTTCTTATGCGCTATAAAGACAAAGCATACCGTTCATAGAGAAGGAAACGAGACAGTGCAGAATGTAGTGTTACAGTCATAGCTAGGGTGACGATCAAGCTTTCATAAGAATGTCAACAAAGCGCCCAGCAACACTCATAGAATCCTTACAGTACAGAAGGAGGCCATTCGGCCATCGAGTTTGTACTGACCACAATCTCACCCAGGCCCTATTCCTGTAACCCCATACATTTACCCTGCTAATCCCCCAACACTAGGGTCAATTTTAGCATGGCTAATCAACCTAACCCGCACATCTTTGGACTGTGGGAGGAAACTGGAGCACCCGGAGGAAACGCACAAAGACATAAGGAGAAAGTGCAAACTCCGCACAGACAGTGACCCGAAGCCGGAATTGAACCTGGGTTTCTGGCGCTGAGAGGTAATAGTGCTAACCACTGTACCACCATGCCGCACCTCTGATGCTTTCTACGGCACGCCTCAAGCCACACGAGCATAGTCAAGATCGAGACAGTCATTCATGATACATTTCTCCTGTGAAACATTGACACTTGTGTTCAGTGGCATACAAACTGTTGGCAGTCACACAATTCTCTCTCTCTCTCGGTACCAGTTACCAAATCAAACCTGCTCTGAATGATGATCTTTCCTCTGAGGTTTCATTTAAAACCCAAGGTCATTGTGATAAATAGTGCTTGGCTTTACTTCTTAAATTTGCTTGTGTAACAAAGTTTTCATTTAGAAAATATTTGGCACGGATCTTCTGAGGGTTGGAGAGAGAGCCAAAACACCAACGTCCCTCAGAACACACGCACATGAATTGTCCTAAACAATTACAGCTTTAACAAGAACCTTTCAATTTAGTAGAACTACAGGCCTGCCTCAAGGACAGTTGTGCTGCTGTAAACGAGATGACAATATAAAAAGGTAAACGTACACCAATGACAGATTGCGAGCCTCCTGAAATGCCTCCAGATTGCTATGACTGTGCTCTCAGTTTGCCCATAAGAGGACAACAACGCAGTTTTCACCAACATCAGAAATGATTAGTGACAAGAATGGTGAATTTGTGAATGGTTGGGTAACGGTCAAAGTCTTTAAATCCGGGGTCTCAGATTTTAATAATTTGTTCTGTAGAAATGAAATTGGTTCAAACTGGAGGCTCTCTCAAATGCTACACGTGGGCTTGCAAATAAAATTATTGCACCTGCATAAACTTATTTTCACTAAACTCCACTTCCGATCAGCTGATCTCAAAATGAATTCTGGTCTAATGGCATTGATAGTATAGGCTGTGAGCACCTAGCAACCTGAACAAACCTGGCACACTGTGCCTCTGTGGGTTTTTTAAATTCAATCGTGGGACATTAACATTGTTGGTTGGCCAGCATTTATTTCCCATCCTTAATTGCCCAAGGGCAGTTCAGAGTCAACCACATTGCTGTGGCTCTGGAGTCATATGTAGGTCAGACCAGGTAAGGACGGCAGATTTCTTTCCTTAAAGGGCATTAGTGTACAAAGATGGGTTTTTCCGACAGTCGACGATGGTTTCATGGTCATCAGTAGATTCTTAAATTTTATTAAATTCAAATTCCAACATTTGCCGTAAGGGGATTCGTACCCGGGTCCCCAGAACATCAGTTGAATTTATGGATCAATAGTTGAGTGATAGTACCATTAGGCCATCGCTCCCCTGCTGCTAATGCTACATGCTTGCATGATTCAGTGCTGCTCCTTCCTGCTCTTCAGAACTGGAAGGCTCAGGAATACCATTGTGTGGCAGGTGTGCACGAGCATGCAAGCTGCGTGAATGGACAGTCTAAAACATTGCTGTGAACCTTTGTACAGGAAAGTGATCTTTCAATGGTTGCCTAGCGAGGCTTGAACAGAATAATTAGTTGCCAGCCCCTGTCCTCCTAACTTGAGTCTAACTTGGAATCAAACCACTGAAATATTGACAATGTGATGGGATCCAAATGAAGAAGAACAAACTCAAGAAATGAAACTCTGGAAACGGCTAAACCAGCTTTTTTTTAAATAATGCCTAGCAAAAAAATGTTTATTTCAAACACCTTTCTGGCAAGGCTGGGACTATATTACCCAGTCCTACTTTTCTTGAAACTCTGGATCACCTCCATCAGCCACAACTTGATACAGCGGAATGTGCTTTTATGTCATTTCAGGGAACAGTTAAGAATCAATCAAACTGGTGTTTGATTAGGGTGACATATCAGCAATGATAGCTGGTTTCAAAGAACAAAGAAAAGTACAGCACAGGAACAGGCCCTTCGGCTCTCCAGGCCTGTGCCGATCATGATGCCCTAACTAAACTAAAAAAAAATCTTCTGTCCTTACTCGGTCCATATCCCTCTTTTCCCTCCCTATTCATGTACCCATCCGGATGCCTCTTAAGTGTTGCTAATGTGCTTGCCTCCACCACCTCCTCTGGTAGCACATTCCAGGCATCCACCGCTCTGCGTGAAAAACATCCCCCACATATCTCCCTTAAACTTTCCCCCTCTCACCTTGAACCTGTGCCCCCTTGAAATTGACACTTCCATCCTGGGGAAAAGGCTCTGACTGTCCACCCTGTCGATGCCTCTCAATTTTGTAGGCTTCTATCAGGTCTCCCCAGCCTGTCTTTCCAGTGAAAACAATCCTAGTTTCTTTCTCCTTCCCCTCCCCACCACCCAACTGTCCCCTTCCAGGACATTTGTATACCAGTTGGGTTTTTGTGGCAATCAGCCATGATCCCATTAAATTGCAGAGTAGGCTCGAGGGACCGAACGGCCTACTCCTGTTCCTATTTCTTATGGTCTTAAATATCTCAATCATTTTAAAAAACACAATTAAATCACTCCTTACTCTTCTACATTAAAGGGAATAATGTTTAAAAACAAAACAACACTGGCAAAGGACTAGGAGCAGACAGCTGTTACACCTTCTTTAGTAGGAAACTGTGCCTGAAAGAGGTGGTTCAGGAAGGGGCATGAAATAAAACAGAATAAAAATCTAATCTTATCACGTATAACAGATGCAGGATTAGAATCAATAACCTACTAACATAAACCAAGCAATAGTGAAACGATTACAATATCTCCCACCCCTCAAAAAATACTTGTTTTATCGATTTGTGCAGGAAGCTCTTATTGCTTTTAATCTAATCAGAAACAACAGCACAGACTCAAAATTTAACCACGCGATGCTTACTTGAAATGTAGGTCCTTGAAAGTGAAATGGGTTTCTACAATGCCTGTAGTCTTGACTCTGGTTCGCAGTACATCCTGTTGGGTCGGGATGTAATCAGATCTCGCTATCCTTTCAAGATCATTCAGATAACTGCAAAAGAATAAAATTAAAAGTGCTCAATTAATAATTATCAACTGATAACAGCAATAGCCAGAGCATAAAAAAGGCACTGTACATTTTCAGAGAAGGCCTACTTTTCAGTACAAGAGACCACAACACGGCATGAGTTCATCTTTTTGGCAGTAACACTGGTGAGAGATTGGTAAGAGAAAGAAATGTTTTTTCACAAGAGAAGGGAATACATACAAACATACTTTTGGATACAGCCTAATGGCTAACTGTTGCAACCTTGGTGAGGAACATAGGAATTAGGGGCAGAAGTAGGCAAATACAGCCCATTCAATCAGATCATGGCCAATCTCTCCCTGGTCTCAAATCCACCTCCCTACCTGTTCCCCATGTCCCTTTATCCTTTTTTTAAAATTAGAAATGTATCTATCGCCCTCTTGAAACCATTCAGCAATTCAGACTCCACCGCGCTATGGGGCAGCGAGTTCCACAAATTCACCACTCTCTGCGAGTAGCTCCCCCTCATCTCAGTTTTAAATCTACTGCCTCTCAACCTATACCTGTAACTCCTTGTTCTAGATTGCCCCATAAGAGGAAACATTTGGTCTACATTTACTTTATCAATCCCTTTTAAAATTTTATATACCTCGATCAGATCCCCTCTCATCCTTCTAAACTCCAGCGAGCACAAACCCAAATTCTTTAACGTCTCCTCATAAGTCAACTCTTTCATTCCCGGAATGAATCTGGTGAATCTCCTCTGAACTGCCTCCAATGCACCATATCCTTCCTCAAATAAGGAGACCAAAACTCCTGTAATTTTTTTAAATGGTAAAAAATTGCAGCATACTTCTGTGCAGAGGGACCTGGGTATCCTTGTGCATGAATCCCAAAAAGTTGGTTTGCATGTGCACCAGGTAATTAAGAAAGCAAATGGAATTTTGTCCTTCATTGCAAGAGGGATGGAGTTTACAAACAGGGAGGTTGTGTTGCAGCTGTAGAAGCTGCTGGTAAGGCCACACCTGGAGCACTGTGTACAGATTTGGACTCCTTACTTGAGAAAGGATATACTGGCACTGGAGGGGGTGCACAGGAGATTCACTAGGTTGACTGCGGAGTTGAGAGGGTTGGCTTATGAGGAGAGACTGTGTAGGCTGGGGCTATACGCATTGGAATTCAGAAGAATGAGGGGAGATCTTATAGAAACATATGAGATTATGAAGGGAATAGATTAAATAACAGGGAGGTTTTTTCCACTGGCAGGTGAAACTAGAACTAGGGGGCGTGGCCTCAAAATAAGGGGGAGCAGATTTAGGACTGAGTTGAGGAGGAACTTCTTCACCCAAAGGGTTGCGAATCTGTGGAATTCCCTGCCCAGTGAAGCAGTTGAGGCTACCTCATTGAGTGTTTTTAAGGCAAGGATAGGTAAATCTTTGAACAGTAAAGGAATTAAGGGTTATGGTGAGCGGGCGGGTAAGTGGAGCTGAGTCTACGAAAAGATCAGCCATGATCTTATTGAATGGCGGAGCAGGCTCGAGGGGCCAGATGGCCTACTCCTGCTCTCGTTCTTGTGTTATATTCTTGAAACTGGACACTGGTCGAGACCTGCAAAGCTCATCAGACCTTCTTCAATGTCCAGGGCTGGGAGAGGCAGAAGAAAGAGAAATAATGGAGGTTAGGAAAAGATACCGCAGCTCATCAGCAGTCTTATTTCTTCTTTCCTCATCTCCCAGGAAGATGCTCAATCTCAGGCAGTTTGAGAAGAAAATACTTGATGGATCAAGGTCAATACCTCAATCATTGGGGAAATCAAACTGCATCATCATAGGCAAACTGATCCACCTCAAGATGAAGGAAGGACGTGGGAGTTGCGGCAACATTTTGAAAGAAGTGAAATCAAGAGTTCACATTATTCACTATAACACATGGAGAAAGTATTAGGCAGAGTTCAAGTTTTTCCCAAAAGGGAAGGGAGAATATTGGGGGAAAACACTTAGAATTTTCCATCATGTTTTTTTTTTGCAGACAGGTTGAAGAGAACAGTAGTTGAAATTAGTGAAGCAATTGAGGCTACCTCATTGAATGGTTTTAAGGCAAGGATAGGTAAATCTTTGAACAGTAAAGGAATTAAGGGTTACGGTGAGCAGGCGGGTAAGTGGAGCTGAGTCCACGAAAAGATCAGCCATGATCTTATTGAATGGCAGAGCAGGCTCGAGGGGCCAGATGGCCTACTCCTGCTCCTAGTTCTTATGTTTACATACTTAAATCTGGAAACAGGTACTTTGGGTAACAGGGCTGATGGTGGAAAGGATGTGAACAGAGAAATGTTAACTTTGTTAGATGTATGAAGAGTTAATCCTGCCAAAGCAAATAGAGTTCGACTGCATAAACAAATATGCATGACAATTAACCAGCATTATCAACAGTTCTCTCGCTATCCACTTCAGTGAAAATACAAGGACCGATGAGAAACGAACACTTCAGCCTTCAGCGTCACACCCTTGGTTCACACATGACTTTGGGGAATTCCAAAGTAAACAATGACAGCTGACAAAAATAAACGTTGGAAATTTTGTGTCATTGCAAAGCCCATCCACCATCAATGATACTCGGTAACGTTTACAATTAAGATGCAACTTTCATACTTCCGAGATCAGTTGCTCCATTACAGATGCAATAATCTGTATGGCACGCACAATTCTGGTATCACCAAACTTTTATGAGATGTGTATACATTCCCTGCATTGAAAAAACATACATTTGCAAGTTGTCTTTCGTTACCTCAGAGCATCCTAAAGCACTTCATAGCTTGTGAAGTATGATTGAAGTAGGGAGTGGTATAAGGGAGCGCAGCAGCTCATTTACATTCAGCAAGATTTCACAAATAGCAATGAGCTGGAAAAGCCACTTGTATTAATTTTGGCTGATAGCTAAATATTGAACTGTGTACAGTTCTGGTCAACCTATTATAGAAAGGATATTATTAAACTAGAAAGAGTGCAGAAAACTAGGATGCTACCGGGACTTGATGGTTTGAGTTACAAGGAGAGGCTAGATAGACTGGGACTTTTTTCTCTGGAGCGTTGGAGGCTTAAGGGTGATCTTATAGAGGTCTATAAAATAATGAGGGGCATAGATCAGCTAGATAGTCAATATCTTTTCCCAAAAGTAGGGGGGTCTAAAACTAGAGGGCATAGGTTTAAGGTGAGAGGGGAGAGATACAAAAGGGTCCAGAGGGACAATTTTTTTCACACAGAGGGTGGCGAGTGTTTGGAATAAGCTGCTAGAGGTACTAGTAACGGCGGGTATAATTTTGTCTTTTAAAAAGCGTTTAGACAGTTACATGGGCAAGATGGGTATAGAGGGATATGGGCCAAACACGGGTAATTGCAACTAGTTTAGGGGTTAAAAAAATGGGCAGCATGGACAAGTTGGGCCGAAGGGCCTGTTCCATGCCATAAACTTCTATGACTATGAGGATGCAAGAAACTCCCAATGCTCTTCTTCAAGAAGGGCTAGGGAATTGGTTATATTCACCTTAGGTGGCAGAGAGGCCATCGTACCTGAAAAACGCATCTCTGATAGAGCCACTACATTTGTATTGCACCAGAATGTCAGAAAAAACCTTTTGACTATGAGGTGAAAACATTTCCACTGAGAATGCTTCATCATGCCTCAAGTTGCCAATCTCACTTGGTGCCATCAGAAAGGGTTCGCAGAGTGGGTGCAGTCAGGAACTTTCACAAGACAAAACTGATCAAGTTTCTACCATGGAGTTAAGTGGTGGGGGTGGGGGATCTTGCAGGCATTTTATTTTAGTCTGTACACAGTCATTTGTCTGCATAAGATAGAACAAAGTAAAATGAGTATAAGCAGTGAGTAACTAAACCTCCAACTTCCCAAAGCCTGTCCACCATCTACAAGGTATGAGTCAGGAGTGTGATGGAATACTCTCCACTTGCCTGGGTGAGTGCAGCTCCAACAACACTGAACAAGTCAACACCATCCAGGACAAAGCAGCCCACCAGATTGACACCCTATCCACCACCTTCAACATTCACTCCCTCCACCACCAGCACACAGCTGCAGCACTGTGCATCATCTACAAGATGCACTTCTCCTTCAACAGAACCTCCCAAATCCATTACATCTACTAAATCTAACTCCCTTCCCAACAGTTGTGTGGGTATACATTCACCACATGGACTGCAAGCAGTCAGCTCACCATTACCTTTTCAAGGGTGATTAGAGGCTGGCAACAAACGTTGACTTTGCCAGTGATGCTCACTTCCTCGAAAGAATTAAAAGCTCAATGAATAAAACTAAAGATACATTTAGGAGGACAGCCCCTTCCCCATTCATTTCCTGTGTAAATTTACAACTCCATTGAAAGCCAACAGTTCAGTAAGTTATTTTAACAAAACTGGGACAGGCTGTGTGGACCTTTTCCTGTCTATCGCTTTCATGCTTACTCATGGTGCTTGGTTCAACTGGTGATGAACATGCTGAATGAAGCCCTTGACATTCCACCCAGTTATAGAACACACATGACTTGGAAAACAAAGCACTTTTGAATCAATGGTTGACTTTTTCAATCGGCCCCGCTAACACGTCAGGATTGGACTTGCTGGCAGCT
This sequence comes from Mustelus asterias, assembly GCF_964213995.1. NCBI lineage: Eukaryota > Metazoa > Chordata > Chondrichthyes > Carcharhiniformes > Triakidae > Mustelus > Mustelus asterias. Next base: position 145,839,907 of record NC_135803.1, on the reverse strand, counting down.
AGCCAGAAACGTCACCTCTTCCAAACCATCCTACCTACCTACCTTACCAAACTAAACCATCACCACTAGCAAACCATTTTTATATTTTCACTCTTCCTTTTGAGTCTCTCTCTATATTACCCCCGGCCAAGTCCTTGTGAACAACTATGAGCTGCTGAGCTGTAGCCTGGAGTGACTTGGCTTCAGGTTTTCTTTTACTCTCATTTGGTAAATGCTACAATTTCATTTCCTTCTTGCAGTGGGGATCTTGGTGAAAAATGCTGAAACTCTTCCTAATCAGTTATTATAAAATACTGGTTTTAATTTTCTTCCACTAAGAAAAGTGGACATCTAGAAAGTCATGAAATGTGATTCTGGAGAAGGATGGAGTTGGTCTGGTGGAGAAAACACAAGATCAATGAAGTAGTTCTCAGGGTGATGCAAGAGAAAAGATTTTCAGTGAATATCAAGAAAAGGCAACAAGGTTACATTGGTCATAATCTAAAGCATGAAAATGTGAAGGTGCTTGAAAGAAGTTTAGAGGGATGCAAACCAAGAGGGAGAAAGAATCATGTTAAACAATTTAAAATTACAAATGGGAGGCTCCTACAATCAACTGAAAAGTAAAGTGCAAGACTGAGAGGCATGGAGAAACGAGAAGACTTGCCCTTGGGCAGATCACTGCTGTTACCGTAATAGTAAGGTGTGTGCAATGACTTTGGGGAAATAAAGTCTTGAGTGAACCCAGTGCCTCATTTGACACATTCCTTTAAAAACAAGGGATCTCCCATTTAAGACTGGTTAAAGCTAGATAGCACACTCAGCGAAGTTAGAATGTCGCTCATTCACAGTTCTGCTCCAAATTCTTGCACACAAAATCTAGGCTGACACTCTAAGTGTAGTACTGAAGGAGTGCTGCATCACTGCCGCTGCTGTCTTTTGGATGAAGTGTAGAACTGTTCTCTCAGGTGGACATAAAATGTCCCCTGGCACTAGTTCCAAGAAGAACAGGAGAGATTTCCCCAGTTCCCTTGTCAATATTTACCACTCAATTGATATGAAAACAGATTATCAAATTAGTTTGGGGAACTCTTTTCAAAATGACTGCAGTTGTGTCATAGCAGTGACTACATTTCAACTATATGTAATTGGCTATAAAGCAGCTTGGAATATCCTGAAGTTGTGAAACGCTCTAGATAAATGAAAGATTCATCTTTCACTTTAGACTATACGGTCAAACAGAACCAGAAACACACATGCTTTTACTTGGCCATCACTCACAGTACTTAACTGTATCAAATTTTTACAAACTGCAGCACCACTTTGCAGTACAAATTTCAGTGACATACAGCTTTGAACCATCACAATAATTTCCCTTTGTAATTATTTTTAATGCATGCTCCCAACTCCAGTCCCAAGAGTGAGTGCAGGTAATTGCTCCCAGTTTACTCACTGCTAGAGCAAACAGTATCCTGTGTTTAAACTACCTACAGACTTGGCCTCAGTTAGCATATAGAGGCCATTCGGGACATGGGACTTGTAAGAACATACTCGTATCTGATCACTCTGCTGCATGACTGATTGATACATCAGCATGCTATAATGCAGTGACACCATTTGAATATATTCTAATCTTCCCAAAATTGTGCATGTTCTGAAATTCTGTTTTTTTGTTCAAGATGCTGCAATGTAAAGTTCTAAAAGGACAACAGAATTCAAGTGCTTGTGTTGGGATTGTCAGTAAGAATTGCACATAGACAGCAGTTGGGTCATTGAACTCCTCTTCTAAACATGCACCAGACAGAATTAAGTTCTGCTGAAATCACAGGCTCCATGACTGGTCAACAATCTCTCAAATAAATAACCATATTCACTTTCACACAAAGCCCCATCAGTTTTGAGAGATGTGCCAATCTCTAACCTTCACTCAACCAAAGGAAAACCACCTCTACACAATACTGACAGCTGCCTGTGTCCCAACGTCAAGACCCTAGAGAATCTCACTTTTTGGATCCTACAGCAGATTTCACTAAATTTTCTTTAAATTTACTGTAAAATGTTTGGGTGCAAACCTAATACGTATATTAGAAAGAGTCTCTGGTTCCTTTCATTATTATTACGTAGCGACATACAGTCCAAACGGAGTGAAACCTTCTCAGAAAAATGGCTTCTGCAGATGTTCTGTGAAAACAACTATACAAAAAGAGATACACAGTCTAGGGGAAAGAAAATCTAACTACTTTCACGTCAACACTACGTGAATCTGTTGCAACCATCGAACAGTCACAAGGTATTCTGGCATTTTAGCAAAAAGGCAACAGAATTAACCAGCATTTTCAACGTTCATTAAGATTAACAGGCATCTCATCATTCTGTGCATGCCTGACCTCATCCTGGAACCAGAGCAGTACGCTACGTGCAGTTCCCCCCTGCCTCAACTTCATCACCATAGAAACATCTAAAATGGGAAGAGAGAGAAAACATCAAGCAAGTGGTAGCACTACAGTAACCATTTACTAACCATGGAACAGACTTGGTAATATTTACTTATCAACATCCTGGATCACTCGAAATCAGCAGTTCTTTGCAGAAGTGCTTTTTTAAAGGAAAAAGATATTTCCAGCTTATTCTCAAGCATAAAAGTTTCCAATTGTCTTGAAAAGGGGGTTCCCTCTAACTCAAGATGATCAAAGATTGTGCATAACCCAGAGATGTCCTAGATTTGATCCCCGGTCAGCATTGGATTGGTTTGCCATACCCACGACAGCAGCACCAGGAATAGGAATATAAAAGGATAGTAGACAGAGGAAGGGAGTGAAATAAAAAAGTATTTGGATTTCCTACTCCTAATATCCAGCCAGTAACTCAAGTCCAAGAATCCTATATGCTTTTTTGTAAAAAAAAACAACCGTAACAACTTGTCTTCCATCTTCAAAGATTGGTATACTTACACACAAGGTCTCCCTGTTTGTGCATTCCCTTTAACATTGAATCATTTCACGCACATTTGTGGCTCTGCATTTTTCCTATCAAAATACATTATTACACACATCTGTTAAATTTCATCTGCTCTATCTCTGCCCTTTTCACCAACCCATGATCTCCAAAGTCTGTTGCCACCCTCCTCATTGTGCACTCCATTTTAGTTTTGGGTCATCTGCATACTTTGATCTTGTGACCTGTGTACACAAATCCAGATTATTTGTATCAGAATTAGCAGTGGTCCTAATACTGACCGAGAGAACACAACTGCACATATTCCCTTCAATCTGAAAAGCAACCGCTCATTACCACCCTCTACGATCTGCTGCCCCACCTCCCCAACCAAGTTCTTATCCATGCTGTCACTGTTCCTCTGATCACATGGGTTTTAATTTTTCTAACAAGCCCATAACATGGTACTTTCTAAAACTCCTTTCAAAAGTCCATACTGGGGTGAACGGGATCAAAGGTTATGGGGAGAAAGCAAGATTAGGCTATTGAGTTGGACAATCAGCCATGATTGTGATGAATGGCGGAGCAGGCTCGAAGGGCTGAATGGCCACCTCCTGCTCCTACCTTCTATGTTTCTATATATTGATTACATGGCCCACGTCAACTCTCGACATTACCACATCAAATAACAGTCAAATTGGTCAAACATGGCTTGCCTTGAACAAATCCATACTGATTTACAATTTTCAGTCCATACTTTTTTCAAATGCAAAATAGTTTTGTTCTGGATTATTGTTTTAATGTTAGACTGACTGACGTGTAGTTGCCAAGATTATCCCCTCTTCCTTTTTTGGGTGTAAAAATTGCAAACTTTAGGCTCTCTGGCACCACAACTGCATCCAGTGAGCATTGGCAGATTGTGCCCAGAGTCTCAGCAATTTCCACCCTTGCTTCCCTCAGCAATGGGGTGGATCCCATCCCGCCTTCCCTGCTTTGAGTACTGCCAGCCTGTTGAGAACCACAGACCTTTACCTTTTCATACTTGCATTGGCCAAAGTTTGTCGGAACAGGCAGCAAAGTGCGCTTCAAAGAACTTGTGCATTTGCGGTAAAGCCATTGCAAACTCATCACTGTGCACGCACCCAACTGCATCACGATGCCAAAAGATGAGGGTGTGACATGCTAATTGCACTTTGTTAGTCAGTAATGGCAGGGTACGGCATCAGGAACAGGAGCCGATTCTAGTGCAATGTGCTTCGTGGGCAGAGTTAAACTGGTAGCAGGTGAAAAATGGATTTCCTTGGCCAACAGTCTCAACTAATCAATCAGGTAGTTATATACGCAGCTGTTTCCCAGTTACAGGAGCCAGGGGCCAAATGTTAAAGAAACAACTAATGCAGCCAAGAAAAGTCACATTCAATTTCTCCAAGGTTAAATGCACATCACTCCCACAACTTCCTCAATGCTCGGTCCCTCCTCAAATGGGCTCCCTGATGAGTCACTTTTCAGATTCTCAATTAGAGCGGACAATTGAATTTTGCACTCTTATACTACGCATGTGCAACATATTGCTTTGATTAAAATGGCTATTTTAAGCACACCGAGGAAAGTATATTGGAGAGGACACAAGCTTCAGCAAGATGCTGCCTGCAGAGTCAATACAAATTCAGAGATAGATTGAAATCTGAGAGGGACTAAGACCTCACATCATAGAACCATAGAAAATTACAGCTCAGAAACAGGCCTTTTGGCCCTTCTTGTCTGTGCCGAACCATTTTTTGCCTAGTCCCACTGACCTGCACCTGGACCATATCCCTCCACACCCCTCTCATCCATGAACCCGTCCAAGTTTTTCTTAAATGTTAAGAGTGGCCCCGCATTTACCACTTTATCCGGCAGCTCATTCCACATTCCCACCACTCTTTGCGTGAAGCCCCCCCTCCCCCGCCCCCCAATATTCCCTTTAAACTTTTCTCCTTTCACCCTTAACCCATGCCCTCTGGTTTTGTTTCTCCCCTAGCCTCAGTGGAAAAAGCCTGCTTGCATTCACTCTATCTATACCCATCAAAATCTTATACACCTCTATCAAATCTCCCCTCATTCTTCTACGCTCCAGGGAATAAAGTCCCAACCTATTCAATCTCTCTCTGTAACTCAGCTTCTCAAGTCCCGGCAACATCCTTGTGAACCTTCTCTGCGCTCTTTCAACCTTATTTACACCCTTCCTGTAACTAGGTGACCAAAACTGTACACAATACTCCAAATTCGGCCTCACCAATGCCTTATATAACCTTAACATAACACTCCAACTTTTATACTCGATACTCCGATTTATAAAGGCCAATGTACCAAAGGCACTCTTTACGACCCTATCCACCTGTGACGTCACTTTTAGGGAATTTTGTACCTGTATTCCCAGATCCCTCTGTTCAACTGCACTCTTCAGAGTCCTACCATTCACCCTGTACGTTCTTCTTTGGTTTGTCCTTCCAAAGTGCAATATCTCACACTTGTCTGCGTTAAATTCCATTTGCCATTTTTCAACCCATTTTTCTAGTTGGTCCAAATCCCTCTGCAAGCTTTGAAAACCTTCCTCACTGTCCATTACACCTCCAATCTTTGTATCATCAGCAAATTTGCTGATCCAATTTACCACATTATCATCCAGATCATTGATATAGATGACAAACAACAATGGACCCAACACCGATCCCTGCGGCACACCACTAGTCACAGGCCTCCACTCAGAGAAGCAATCCTCCACAACCACTCTCTGGTTTCTTCCATTGAGCCAGTGTCTAATCCAATTTACTACCTCCCCATGTATACCCAGCGACTGAACCTTCCTAACTAACCTCCCATGAGGGACCTCATCAAAAGCCTTGCTGAAATCCAGGTAGACAACATCCACCGCCTTCCCTTCATCCACTTTCCTGGTAACCTCCTCGAAAAACTCTAATAGATTGGTCAAACATGACCTACGACGCACAAAGCCATGTTGACTCTCCCTAATAAGTCCCTGTCTATCCAAATATTTGTAGATCCTATCCCTTATCACACCTTCCAATAACTTGCCCACCACCGACGTCAAACTTACTGGCCTATAATTTCCCGGATTTCTTTTGGAACCTTTTTTAAAACAACGCAACAACATGAGCCACCCTCCAATCATCCGGCACCTCCCCCGTGAATACTGACATTTTATCATGTATATTTTTCTTATAAAATACATCAGTATGTTCGTTCTCTCTAAAAATTTCAAACTGGACAAAGGTCTAAAATGGCTAAATATGGTTCTATGATGATATTTTCTCTCCGTGACTTGAAGGAAGCTACCTGGCAGTATCGGGGAACTAACATCATTACCTCTTAAGAGCCACTAACGCCCCCCTGTGGACTGCACAGATCAAATGCAAAGAGAACTATACAAAGGCCATCTGCATTTCGTAGCCCAGATTGGCCAACAGGAGTCTTCTCGTCTGCTCAGACAAAGGGCCCTACACCCTTCCTTTCAATTGTTAATGGCTGTGACATTTCGCAATCTTGGTTAACCAGACAAGGGCTACAGACCCTTTGTCAAAGACAGTGTGTTAATGTGGGAGTCAGGTGACATGGGTCTCTGGCTCGTGGAACAAGTAACATTATCTTGTTCAATTGCAAAGTCTCAGTCTGCTGTTTACCACCTAACTAGCAGCCTCAGACCTCTGGCCCAGCTTTGACACTTGGTCCCATCTACACTGCCTCTGTAGGTATTCTGTACCAAGACCGCACAAGATCAATTCATCTCTGTATGATTAGCTGTGGTTTATTTATGTGTCACAAGTTGGCTTACATTAACACTGCAATAAAGTTACTGTGAAAATCCCCTAGTCGCCACACTCCAGTGCCTGTTCGGATACACAGAGAGAATTTAGAATGGTGAATACATCTAACCAGCACGTCTTTCGGACTGTGGGAGGAAACCGGAGCACCCAGAGGAAACCCACGCAGACCCGGGGAGAATGTGCAGAATCCGCAGAGAGTGACCCAAGCCGGGAATTGAACCCAGGTGCCTGGCACTGAGAGACTAGAGTCAGTTCATCTTACTGAATGGTGGATTAGGTTTGAGGGGCCAAATGGTCTACTCCTGCTAATTCAATTCGTATGCATGTAAAAACAGCTCAGTTGATTGGACAATTAAGCCAGGATCAGTGCTAACCATTTAACTCATCATGTGAAGTCAACATCATTGGGAAAGTAAATATACAGCATTAGTTCTCAGCCCAATCACCATGAAGGAATATCTCATTGGACATTGATTCTGGACTCTGGAACCCACGTGAAACAATGTTGCTTTTCTCTGTGAGCTCGGCACTGTAAATCTCACTTTTCTCTAACCCTCTTTTGCAGTATGAACGTAAAGGAGGCAACATTGTGCTCCTCCTCCTTCATTTCGAATGCCTGTGAATAAACTAACCCTTTGAGGTCATCCTATCTTGAGTTTGCTGTGGGGTTATTAATAGCGAATTGGATCTTTAAAACATTGAGGAGTACATATTATTAGAACAATGGATCACACGTTGACATATGGAAGTATGAAGGCCAGAGATCCAAGAGTAAATTCAAGAAACGTAGAACAGAATAAGAGGAAATTCTTTGGAGTATTGTGGCGCAGTGGAATTCAAGTGAGTAAATGCAATTGGGACCATTTGCACACAAGGGGTGAACATAAACAGACTGGTTGGGCCAAATGGCCTGTTTCCATGTCGCGATTTCAATACATTATTTTGTGTACTTTCCAGGTTGAAAGCAAGGGCTAGTGATTCGACCAATATTAAACAGCTGGCTGAGGTTCACTTTCCAGCAAAATGTTTTACTTTGAAAAGACGGTGTCTAATCCAGGTAATTACAAGGATTTAGCAGGATAAACTGTAGACTATAAAAATGAAATTACTACATATCTAAAAATAAAGAATTGAGTCAGTGTAAATATGTGGCATTTAGCAATTTCCGAAAAATATATGAAAATCAACGAGATGGAGCCTTTTACAAGAGTACTCAAAGTACTCTCATTACTGATAATAAATATAATAAAATACAGAAGGCTGAAACTTGCCGGGCGTTCTTTTGGAGAAGTGGAGGAACTGCCAGTATTTATATTATTCTGGGAACAAAAAATTGGAAACCGATTTTAAGTACAATACTCAACTTAATAATAACATAAGAACATAAGAAATAGGAGCAGGAGTAGGCCATCTAGCCCCTCGAGCCTGCCCCGCCATTCAATAAGATCATGGCTGATCTGAAATGGATCAGTTCCACTTACCCGCCTGATCCCTATAACCCCTAATTCCCTTACCGATCAGAAATCCATCTATCCGTGATTTAAACATATTCAGCGAGGTAGCCTCCACCACTTCAGTGGGCAGAGAATTCCAGAGATTCAGCACCCTCTGAGAGAAGAAGTTCCTCCTCAACTCTGTCCTAAACTGACCCCCCTTTATTTTGAGTCTGTGCCCTCTAGTTCTAGCTTCCTTTCTAAGTGGAAAGAATCTCTCCACCTCTACCCTATCCAGCCCCTTCATTATCTTATAGGTCTCTATAAGATCCCCCCTCAGCCTTCTAAATTCCAACGAGTACAAACCCAATCTGCTCAGTCTCTCCTCATAATCAACACCCCTCATCTCTGGTGTCAACCTGGTGAACCTTCTCTGCACTCCCTCCAAGGCCAACTTGTATGGCATACATAAATTTCCACAAAAGTACTATCATACATGATGAATAAAAGGGATGTGGATATTGTCTCAAGTTCAGATGACAGACAACCAAGGATGCCGATTAGAAATCAGCATCCTTAGGGCAGCACGGTGGCTAACACTGCTGCCTCACAGCACCAGGGACTCGGGTTCAATTCAGGCCTCTGATCACTGTCTGTGTCGAGTTTGCACGTTCTCCCCGTGTCTGCATGGGTTTCCTGGGGCGCTCCGGTTTCCTCCCACAGTCCAAAGATGTACGGGTTAGGTTGACTGGCCATGCTAAATTAACCCTAGTGTCGGGGGATTAGCAGGGTAAATATGAGGGGTTACGGGAATGGGGTCTGGCTGGGATTGTGGTCAGTGCAGACTCGATGGGCTGAATGGCATCTTTATGCACTGTAGGGATTCTATGATTTTATGAAAAAGTAGTGACAAATAGCTGGTACAGCTTTCAAAAGGGTACGATCATGTTTGACAAACTCAATTTCAAGAGGGAACAGATGTGGTCAGGTTTGGGAATGTACAGTGGATACAGAGCATAAACGCTCTACAAAGGCCTTTAACAAGGTTTTTTGGCAGGTTAGGTTAAGTAGCATAGAATTAGGGGATAGCAAACTGGATAGCAAAATTAATGAGGAGGAAACAGGTTAGAAAAGGCGAGTGCTGGTGTCCCACAGGTTCCGTTCTGGAGCCACTTCCGTTCGTCATGGATATAGATCTAGAGGAAATGGGTGTTGAAAGTAGGAGATAAAGTTAATCCTTTAGCAGGTGAAATTAAACTGTAGAGTTATTGATATGGAACATGGGCTAAAAAGTGACAGACAGAATTCAATAATAGCAAGCCTAAGGTGTAGCATTTTGGTTCAAATATTAACAGCAGTTATGGTATCCCACAAGGATGTGGACTGAGCGCTGTACGAAGGCAGAGGGCTTTGCGGGCATTGGCTCACAGAAAATTGAACACAGCACCCAAAGTTGTAAAGGCAATTTTTAAAATCTAATTCGATATTTTTATCCAAGTGGCACGGAGTATAAAAACGAACAGGTAATGAGGTATCTATTAAAATTTTAACACCACAGTTACAGTGAGTATTGAACTTCACACCTGAGGAGGGGTAATGAGGTGTTAGAAAGGGTACAATATAGATTCAGTAGGACGGTACCTGGTACAAGGAAATACACATATGAAGGCAGGTGGTCTTTTTTCATTAGAATGCAGATAAATCCCGATTTTACAAAATGGGCCGGTGTCGAGTAAGGATTTTCCTTAAAACCGGTATTATTGTAGTTCATCCTTAGAATTACAGCAATTAGCACAAAGGTATTTATAACATTTGAGGCCATGGGAAATAAATACATTGATTATTTAACAGGGAGGAGTGTGCTTAATGAGTTCATGTGTTTGAGGACAGTAGCCAGCGCCACAGCATGCAAAACTCAGTTTACAGCCCAACCACTTCCATACCGGCATTTCTGGTAAAATGGTACCGCGTAAAAATGGAATTTACCTGTACAAGTAGTATTTAATATCATGTAAATAAAGGACAATGTAGGTAAAAACAAGCTTTTCCAGTGGTTGAGGCAGTCACGATACAAGAGTAAATGTAAAGAAAACTTGGAACAGCGGGCAGGAGAAACATTTTCACACAAAGTTGAGAGCTTGCGGAAGTCACATCCAGAATTAGTGGTCAAGGCAGAAACAATGTCAACATTCAAGACTGGACTGAACAGGTGAGTGACAAAAGGCAGTTAAGTAGGATGAGGTGGAAGAGGCCAAATGACCCTTCTAGTCTGTTTCTCCATTCAATAAGATAATGACTGATCTACCTCAACTGCACCTTCCTACATTATCCTCATATTCTTTGATTCCCTTACCATGCAAATATCTGATCTCCATCTTGAATGTATTCAACTTCTAACCACACACAGCTCTCTGGAGTATGGCATTAAAGGTTCACAACAGATTAAATCAAGGAAACTCCTCTCCTATTCTTAATGACTGACCTCTTATTCTGAGACAGTGACTCCTACCTCTAGATTTTCCAACCAGGGAGAACATCCTCCAGCATCTAATCCTGTCAAGGGTCTTAAGGAATGTCATACGGTCTAAAATGGCCTCTTCTTATAAGCTCCAGAGAATATAGATCTAGTGTACTCAATTTCTCCTTATAAGACAATACCTTCTTAATATGAATCAGACTAGTAGGTATAAACTGCATCCCCTCTAGAACAAGTATATCTTTCTTTGGTAAGGAGACAAAAACTGTACACATCACTGTAGATGTAGTCTCACCAAGGCTGTACGTAATTTCAGGTAACAGGGACAAGGTGGGAAAATGTGAATGGAACGCTTGCTTGTGAGATTAATGACAGAGGGCTGCGGTTATCCTCAATGTCTGGGCGAGGGAGAAGGAAATGGTCAATCACTCTCCATTGGCCTCTGCTGGCAAGTGCATGCTCAGAAACTGGGCAAGGAAGGGAACTAGGCAGGTCTATGCTGCTTTTCCCATTACTCTCAACCATATAAAGAATGTGCATGGGAAGGCAGTGGAGAACTCTCTGCAATTGTGGAACCACACCCAACAGAACACTGAAGGGAAATGGTGGGAAAGAAACATTTTAAAAAAATATCTTTCACAATAATCTGTAGCACTCATTTAAAACTCACTCAATCTAGCAAAAGCATTTAACATTCACTCACTCTCTTTCCCACCCAAAAAAACATCAGATTTCCCAATAGGTTTTGCTACCTGAATTCACCAAAATGCCACAGCTGCAGATATTCTTCCAGTCCCTCGTTAGAGTTCTCTGATGTGCAATCACTCTCTAATTAGCGTGAGGTAAACAAAGGCCATCCAGCCTCTGTCAAAACTATTCCACAAGCTGTCCTTCGAAGGCAGACAAGAGCAGGCCCCATGCTACCTGTCCTCTCAGGGGAAAGGACATGCAGTGCTCCATACCCAATCCAAAGCACAGATGAGTACCAGAGAATCAAATACAAACATGCACAACTCAGAATTCCAAAAATATACAAATTACTTCAGGAAAATTACTCTACTGGGGGAATGAGGAGGAAAACTTGTTTTACAAATTTAGTCACAAAAAGGGAATAGAAATGACCCTGGTAATTATAGACCGGTTAGTCTTACTTCGGTGGTTGGTAAATTGATGGAAAAGGTCCTTAGGGATGGGATTTACGACCATTTAGAAAGATGCAGATTAATCCGGGATAGTCAACACGGATTCGTGAAGGGCAAGTCGTGCTTCACAAATTTGATAGAATTTTTTGAGGAGGTAACTAAGTGTGTTGATGAAGGTAGGGCAGTTGATGTCATATACATGGATTTTAGTAAGGCGTTTGATAAGGTCCCCCATGGTTGGCTTATGATGAAAGTAAGGAGTTGTGGGATAGAGGGAAAGTTGGCCGATTGGATAGGTAACTGGCTATCTGATCGAAGACAGAGGGTGGTGGTGGATGGAAAATTTTCGGACTGGAGGCAGGTTGCTAGCGGAGTGCCGCAGGGATCAGTGCTTGGTCCTCTGCTCTTTGTGATTTTTATTAATGACTTAGAGGAGGGGGCTGAAGGGTGGATCAGTAAATTTGCTGATGACACCAAGATTGGTGGAGTAGTGGATGAAGTGGAGGGCTGTTGTAGGCTGCAAAGAGACATAGATAGGATGCAAAGCTGGGCTGAAAAATGGCAAATGGAGTTTAACCCTGATAAATGTGAGGCGATTCATTTTGGTAGGGCTAATTTAAATGTGGATTACAGGGTCAAAGGTAGGGTTCTGAAGACTGTGGAGGAACAGAGAGATCTTGGGGTCCATATCCACAGATCTCTAAGGTTGCCACTCAAGTGGATAGAGCTGTGAAGGAGGCCTGTAGTGTGTTAGCTTTTATTAACGGGGGTTGGAGTTTAAGAGCCGTGGGGTTATGCTGCAACTGTACAGGACCTTGGTGAGACCACATTTGGAATATTGTGTGCAGTTCTGGTCACCTCACTATAAGAAGGATGTGGAAGCGCTGGAAAGAGTGCAGAGGAGATTTACCAGGATGCTGCCTGGTTTGGAGGGTAGGTCTTATGAGGAAAGGTTGAGGGAGCTAGGGCTGTTCTCTCTGGAGCGGAGGAGGCTGAGGGGAGACTTAATAGAGGTTTATAAAATGATGAAGGGGATAGATAGAGTGAACGTTCAAAGACTATTTCCTCGGGTGGATGGAGCTATTACAAGGGGGCATAACTATAGGGTTCATGGTGGGAGATATAGGAAGGATATCAGAGGTAGGTTCTTTACGCAGAGAGTGGTTGGGGTGTGGAGTGGACTGCCTGCAGTGATAGTGGAGTCAGACACTTTAGGAACATTTAAGCGGTTATTGGATAGGCACATGGAGCACACCAGGATGATAGGGAGTGGGATAGCTTGATCTTGGTTTCAGATAAAGCTCGGCACAACATCGTGGGCCGAAGGGCCTGTTCTGTGCTGTACTGTTCTATGTTCTATAAACCAAGAAAAAACAAAAATGGAGAGAACCTACTTGCGGTTAGAACTTTGCACTGGGGATGGAACAGCTTTTCTACTCTTGCACCCAATATAAATATCAGGCACTCCCAGATCAGGACCTGGTACCCCTCACTTCACTCAAAATTCTACTTCAGTGCAGTAACTAGCTCAACGCTGCTAAACAGCATGGAATTAAGCCATCAAGAATTTTCATGTCAGTTCGGAGCACTCAGGCAGTGGCCAAATGCATAAAGATGATAATGGCTACAGTGTTTTTTGGACATGGGACAGACATTTGTGAACTTAAAAGGACCATTTGATTTTTTCAGTATCTTTTTTTTGCCTGATGATTGGGAAATGCTGCTTTAAATAGTAATTGAATGTTGCAATTAATTAATGATGTTCATCACTAGCCACATCAGCTAAATTAGACGAACGTTGACTCATCTGTTGCAGACTTTGCGGCTTCACCAATTTACCCAAGGCAAGGATGAAACTATCAGCTCCAATTTATTTCCCATCATCGTGAATAAAAACCCTTCTTCCAGTCATCCTTTAAGCCGGGAGAAAGCAGGAGAAAGGAATTCTCCTTAATACTAAAGGAAAATTACTCTCTGGTAATAAGATTCACATTCGAGAGGCATAAAAGTAAATGGACTAACAACTGCAATTTGTATAGGATATTAGCACGCAACTCCAAGCGATAGGATTGCTGGAAGCAAGTGTTGAACTGAGCCACTAGGTAGGACAATTACTGAGAATAATACTGGAACATGGTGCACTTTGCCTCGATGACCATAGCAAAAGTTGATATTGCCACAAACATGGCGTTAAAGAAATAAAATTGCTGTGTCGCTGGCTGCGCTTTAAATAAACAAAGGACACCTTATTTGCACCTTTTATTGATTTGGGTGGAGATGCAGTAACTGCATCAAGCTGTTAATCATTACAAAACTAACCTGATTACCTTTCTTTTGCAGCTCTTCCAACTCCAGCAGCAGTGCTGAAAAAAATAGGGTTTATTCTTTCCCAGGAGCCTGAGAGCACCGATGAGAGTTGGTCTTGCCACCATTTCTGATGATAGTGGCTGGGCGGGCGGATTGAGTGCTCTATTTGAGCCTGCCAACCAGCCCTACGGTTTCCTACTGGAGTCTAGCGCAGGCCATCATTCCCAGCCTTCTGGAATAAGTTTGACGAGTAAATAATAAAGTACACGGTCATGACTTTCAAGCAAATCGCAAGTAAATTCCCTTGGGAGCACTTTGCCTCAAGTGCTGTGGAAATCTGTTTTGTAATGTCTCTGGGTTAGATGCCACAGCATCGCAAGCCAAAGCTATTATAGATCTGCTTGTACTTAAAGCAGTGCTGTAACGTAGCAGAATGCTGCAATCTCTTACATTTTGGTTAGTAGTCAGCTTTTGTTTTTTCTGATCTGATTGGGATAGAGCGACACTCATTAGTGGCCCACCTTCTGTTTCTGGTCTTTGTAAGTCTGCTGAGAAGTAATAAAATCAATCAAGAGTGGAACAGCGCAACCACAGATTGGTTCTCTGCATTTAGCTCACCAATAGGGGTTGCTTGATCAGACAGCAAAGATAGGGAGACAAACTTTTAGGGTTACCATTGGTTCCTTGCAGGTCAAGTCAATTATAATTACAGATGAGGCAAAAATAAATTTGAGGTTGTCCTATTGGAATTCAAGGTCGTCTCCACTCTACACTGTTAAAACAAGTACCCTCCTGATACAATGATGTCTTTGCTTTTATACCTACTAGATATTGTATGTCTAAACCCAATAGCCAAAAACTGCCTATTTCCACCTTCAACTCCACCCTTCTCTTGCTGAAACCCCCATCCACATACTTCAGTCACTTCACAGCTTGGCTTCTCCAAATGCTTCCACCAGCCCGTTGACCTCAACCAACCCAAAACTTCACCACTCCAATCCTATCCTGCGTTCTGTTGACCTATTGCATGTGTACTCCACCATGACTTTCAGCATGCTGATTTCATAATCCTCCTCTTAGGTGCACAGCATTCTATGCCCTATGCAATACAATTCTATACCTCTGCCCAGATCCTCCCACAGACTTTGGTCTATAACGTGCCCCAATCATTATCTCTCCATCAGCAGCGCCACCAGCCGTCATTTTCCTGCTCAAATTATTTTCTTTACCTTCAAAGCCTTCTTATAATTACTATCCCTGATACAGCATAGTTCTTTTTTTAACTCTTAATCTTTCACTCTTATCAAGTCTCAATTCTTACAATTCCTTGTCAGCGTCCATTCTCCTATACTGTTTGCCATTTACCTATGTTAAAGTCACTGAGTTTAAACTGGTGCTCCTCTGCACCTTAAGTATTTAACATTTGAAATTTGGCAGAGGATCAAAAGATAATTAAGAAAAATTACGCATTTTCACTTTCTCATTTGATATTGTCACCATATCCTATACCACAAGCAATTACCCTGAAACAGAGACAAATTATCAGGTATTTCAGAACAACCAAGTTTCAGGAAACTTATCAACTGGTCTATGACAGTGTTGCATCAATTTACCACCCTCCGTGTTAATAATATTTCATTTGACCCATTTGTTGGCATGTCCCAATATTCATCTGTTCAATAAATTATTCACTTCCACATCTCAATTTCCCACATCCCAACTGCACATTAGGAGTTAATTTCAAGACAAGTCATAGCTTTAATTCTGTTCACTGGTGGTAGAGCAATAGTTACTCTATCATATGTATATGGATCTGTACTTATAGTAGTACACACAATTTATTTCTGATCATCTAGCAAGGAAATGACAAATGCTGTAATCAGTGTTCAGCATCTAAGGAACAGAGAGCAAATAACTACAAACGGACACACGAGAGTCTGCAAGCATCAGATAAACAGACACTTGCACAGTTGGTGTTCTCAACCCCCTCCACTACTTTATCTTATCCTAATTATTATATAGTTTGGCAATTTTGACTGTGAAAATGATAATTAGACTCCAGCTACACAACTTTGTCTTCATTAATCGCTTAAAGCCTTTATACATTTAAATAAACTTGGGCTAATCTAATAGAAATAAGCGCAATAAACATTACACAATGCGCAGATGCAGTGTAGAATCTACAGCTACATGTTTAGCTACAACTTTCATCAAAATTTCTTTATTTGTCCGAATGTCATTGTAACACGATTTCAAACAAACTATTTTTGTGCACGTTTCTTTGTTTCAAATGCCCCTTCCATCAGCTCAGTAATTTGATCTGAAAGGCATCATCTAGCTATTGTGAGCCAGCACCAGTGTAATCAGTCAGGGTGTATTATGAAGAACCTTTTATTAAATAAATTAGCTACAGTCATAATGAGGCAATTTATGGTCCTGTAATCAGGTAATTATAGCAGTAAGCTTCAAACTGACAAATCCCTTTAGACATTGAAACCAAGGCGAACACAGGCACACATTTAGGCCTGCCTGGTCCCACCAGATAAACACACGACTCAAGTTAGCTTACAATCATTTGCTTATTGCTCCTGGTATCAGGACAACACTTATGAAAAATCAACCACTGTGGGATTTTCTTTTCCTCTTGCTAAACCAATTATTATTGATTTAGCTTCATTAGTGGTAAAAATGCTTACCAATTAAACAGGAGATGAACAGAAGCAGAATGTGTTCTCTTCCTTCCAGTTATGGCTGAGGGGTCCCAGCCTATGCACTCAATTACTTCTTCAGGATAAGTTCAATGGGGATTGTTGTACAGGTAAAGCAAAGAAATAAATTTAAGGATGACCAGTAAGCCATGTAACCTTTAGCACGACCTTACATCTGGAGCTTCTAACTTAAGAGTTCAGCTACTGTCTCAAGTACCACAGAATTA
Organism: Mustelus asterias; assembly: GCF_964213995.1. Classification (NCBI taxonomy): domain Eukaryota; kingdom Metazoa; phylum Chordata; class Chondrichthyes; order Carcharhiniformes; family Triakidae; genus Mustelus; species Mustelus asterias. The sequence continues at coordinate 145,822,877 of NC_135803.1, read as the reverse complement.
CATAGTTAATTCTCCTGATCAACTGTTAGTGAGATTACTAAATTAAAGTTTATTTATTAGTCACAAATAGTCTTACCTTAACACTGCAATGAAGTTACTGTAAAATTCCCCTATGGTTTGTTACGATGCAGATGAATTAACTGATCCCTAGCTGTTGCAGGGGGATTACCAACCAGGGTATGAATTCTAGTCACACCAGAATTCTAGTCATTCTAGACTGGGCCAGAAAGTGGGAGGTTTCCTTCACAAAATGACATTAGTGAAATAATTGAGCTTTTCAATTCCAAAGGTTTCCATATAAACTCAGCCTCTGGATAGCTAGCCCAGTAAAGCACTGTCTATCATATTTGTTTCTGGCCAGTAATGAATTTCTTATTTGAAATTGCAGAATATATCAACACATAGGGGAAGATCTTTCCAAAAAATTTCTATGGGCGGGATTTTCCAGCCACACTCACCCCAAAACCGGAAAATTCCACCCGAATTCAACTGACCTTTGCATGATCCGTGTCCCATCTGTTACAATTCCCGTGGTGGGCAGGACGGGAAAATTCACTCCCAAGTGTCAGAAAAGTCTGAAAACGGGAGTTTTCCACACTGGGTTTTTGGGTAAGTTCAGCATGGCGATCTTCCCATGCTCATCAGTTTTTCTGACAGCTGGAAGATGTGCACCGGTTTGCACTTATGGTGCCCAACCAGGCACTGCCCAGTGGGCACTGCCCAGCCATGCCCCCGACCATCTGGAGGTTTCAATGGTCTCCGATCCCCCTCGCGGGACCATGGCGCCTAGTCTCCGCTAGCAAGGGGGATGATTCCAGGAGGTCGGAGGTTCAATGGTAAGTCGTCTTACTTTTATGTAAATATGCTTCGTGCCCAAACTGATCTCTGACAAAACAGGGCTGGAAAAATAGTAAACCTGATTGCGGGTGTGGTGAACCAGTAAGACCGCACCCAAGAAGTTCAATTCATTTTCAATGGCACACATCAAAGTCAAGTACATTTTTAAACAAAAACATGGGGTCATTATTCTCAATGAGTGCAACAGGGAAACTTCATACAGTAAAACTATACAAAGCAAGACAGTGGGTCATTACATAAAAGTATTCCTCACACTTCTACCACCCTCATCCCCCAATCCATTTATTGGATAGCATTTGTTTTATATCATATCCTCTAGCTGGTTGTAAAGGTTGGTTTATGATGGTGCCCTGTCTCTTTCTTTATCATTATCATACCATCTAAACTGCACGAGTGACACAAGTCACAGGAACAGGGCCCGAGTCACTAAGATCAAGTGTGGTCTGCTGATGCTGCACTTGGTTGAGGTCATTGGGTTGCATTTAAGCTTCATTTTCATATGAAGCAATTTTTTAAAGCGGCATCTCGGCCTTTTGGCTAAGATGCAAATGAGATCAAGCCTTGGAGGAGGAAGACCTGCACCTACGAAGACATAAGGCAGCAAATTAGAGGAGTAAATTGGAAGGAGGTATTCTCAGGGAAATCTACTGAAGAGAGGTGGCAGTTTTTCAAGGAATGTCTGTCTAGGGTTCTACAGGACAATGTTCCGAGCAGACAGGGAGGAGTTGGTAGGTTAAAGGAACCGTGGTGCACGAAAGCTGTGTGGGACCTAGTCGAGAAGAAAAGGAAAGCGTACAAAAGGTTCAGAGAGCTTGGCGAAGATAGGGATCTAGATGAGTATATGGCTTGTAGGAAGGGGCTAAAGGAGGAAATTAGGAGAGCCAGAAGGGGTCACGAGAAGGCCTTGGCAAGTAGAATTAAGGAAAACCCTAAGGCGTTCTATAAATATGTGAAGAGCAAAAGGATGAGACGTGAAGGAATAGGGCCTATAAAAGGTGAAGGCGGGAAAATCTGTACGGAACCAGTAGAAATGGCAGAGGTGCTTAATGAGTATTTTGCCTAGGTTTTCACAGAGGGGAAGGACATGGGTGGATGTACTGTGGGCTTGTGGTGGACTGAAAAGATTGAGTATGTGGACTTTAACAAAGAGGTTGTGCTGGAATCTTTGAATGGCATCAAGATAGATAAGTCGCCGGGTCCGGATGGGATGTACCCCAGGTTACTGTGGGAGGCGAGGGAAGAGATTGCAGAGCCTCTGGCGATGATCTTTGCATCGTCGATGGAGACAGGAGAGGTGCCGGAGGATTGTGGATGTGGTTCCTATTTTCAAGAAAGGGAATAGGGATAGCCCAGGAAATTACCGACCGATGAGTCTAACCTCAGTGGTTGGTAAGCTGATGGAGAAGATCCTGAGGGACAAGATTTTTGAGCATTTAGAGAGGTTTAGTATGCTCGAGAATACTCAGCATGGCTTTGTCAAAGGCAGATCGTGCCTTACGAGCCTGGTGGAATTCTTCGAAAATGTGACTAAACACATTGACGAAGGGAAAGCGGTAGATGTGGTTTATATGGATTTTAGCAAGGCATTCGATAAGGTCCCCCATGCAAGGCTTCTCGAAAAAGTGAGGGGGCATGGGATCCAAGGGGCTGCTGCCCTGTGGATCCAGAACTGGCTTGCCCAAAGGAAGCAGAGAGTGTGTATAGATGGGTCTTTTTCTAATTGGAGGTCAGTCACCAGTGGTGTGCCCCAGGAATCTGTTCTGGGACCCTTGCTGTTTGTCATTTTCATAAATGACCTGGATGAGGAAGTGGAGTGATGGGTTGGTAAGTTTGCCGACGACACGAAGGTTGGTGGGGTTGTGGATAGTCTGGAGGATGTCAGAAGTTACAGAGGGACATAGATAGGATGCAAGACTGGGCGGAGAAGTGGCAGTTGGACTTCAACCCAGATAAATGTGTAGTGGTCCATTTTGGCAGGTTAAATGGGATGAAGGAGTACAATATAAAGGGAAAGACTCTTAGTACTGTAGAGGATCAGAAGGACCTTGGGGTCCGGGTCCATAGGACTCTAAAATCGGCCCCGCAGGTGGAGGAGGTGGTTAAGAAGGCATATGGTGTGCTGGCCTTTATCAATCGAGGGATTGAGTTTAGGAGTCCGGGGATAATGATGCAGCTATATAAGACCCTCGTCAGACCCCACTTGGAGTACTGTGCTCAGTTCTGGTCGCCTCATTACAGGAAGGATGTGGAAAAGATTGAAAGGGTGCAGAGGAGACTTACAAGGATGTTGCCTGGATTGAGTGGCATGCCTTATGAGGATAGGCTGAGGGAGCTCGGTCTTTTCTCCTTGGAGAGACGTAGGATGAGAGGAGACCTAATAGAGGTATATAAGATGTTGAGAGGCATAGATTGGGTGGACTCGCAGAGGCTTTTTCCCAGGGTGGAAATGGCTGCTACGAGAGGACACAGGTTTAAGCTGCTGGGGGGTAGGTACAGGGGAAATGTTAGGGGGAAGTTTTTCACACAGAGGGTGGTGGGCGAGTGGAATCGGCTGCCGTCAGTGGTGGTGGAGGCAAACTCAATAGGGTCTTTTAAGAGACTCCTGGATGAGTACATGGGACTTAATAGGATGGAGGGTTATAGGTAGGCCTAAAAGGTTCGGCACAACTTGTGGGGCCGTAGGGCCTGTTTTGTGCTGTAGTTTTCTATGCTTCTACGTTTCTACTCCAATCAGCTTGGCTCATGTAGATCAGGCCCAAGACAGGGGTTGCATACCCTGTCTTGTCAGCTTGGATCGGAAATGTCTCAACTTGTTGAGACTCTGAATTGGACTTGATTTGATTGAATTGGAAAAGTTAAAAAAAAATTTTAATTTAAAAAAACAGGGCCCCGAGTCACTCTACTCAGCAGCACCAGCACTTCCAGCTCTCAAACTACTCCTCACAAGTGATCCAAGAACTGGTAGCAAGTGTCCATAAAAACATAGAAGACAGGAGCAGGAGGAGGCCATTTGGCCCTTCGAGCCTGCTCCACCATTCATTCCCATCATGGCCGATCATCCAACTCAATTGCCTAATCCTACTTTCTCCCCATAACACTTTGATCCCATTCGCCCTAAATGCTATATCTAGCTGCCTCTTGAATACATTCAATGTTGTGGCATCAACTACTTCCTGTAGTAATGAATTCCACAGGCTCACCACTGAGCAAAAAAAATCTCACCTCCGTCCTAAATGGTCTACCCTGAATCCTCAGACTGTGACCCCTGATTCTGGACTCCCCCACCATTGGGAATATCCTCCCCTTGGACTCTGAATCTATATGCCCGCCATCGTAAAATGCCACTCTGATCAAATGGAACTACTCCAGGCCTAATCGCTGTCCTTATCAGCTATCGAAGCAGCAGAAGCATGAACGTTGAGCCTTCACAACTGAACACGTTTACAAATAGATGCTCTACGGACAAAGTATTTCAAATTCATTTCCCTACGCTTTAACTTTCTCACTTCAAGTTACTGAACAATTTTTCTTCACACGTCAGCTGCGATTTATGCTTGGTTCATAGCGCTGACAGCTAAGCTGTAGTAGCCGCAAATTGAGTAGTCCAACCAGGGTTTGCATCAGGAACTGAGGAGAAGTCCCTACTCTTCACAATTCTCTAATGATACCTGATGAGACTGGGCTGTGTTGCATTGCCCAGTGATCACTGCTAGCCCATACACAGTACAGGGTTAACAGACCAGGAGCCAAGGAAACTGGGATGTTTTCCTTTAAAACACAAAATTACATACAGCAAATGAAAATCATGAAGTCTCACATTTAACAAAACATTTAACCATTAACTGCCACACATACTTTAAGTTGGTGGGGGAAATAAATGCATCATTCAGTCTTTTACTGTTTGTCATCTAAACTCAAATGATATTTCTTTCATGCAGTCACTCGCACTGATGATTCTCCATGATCTTGAAGACATGCCATGGGATAATCGGTATAACATTTATATTTATTAGGTTCACGCCTCCAGTGAAGTAACAAGGAGGAATTTCAGAGAAGGACATTATTTTACCCTATTATCCAAACAGTATCATTTATTTTTGTGTCAGTCTGTCGCCCATGTAACTGTGTTACACAGCCTTTTGACAACATGTGTCGCACACAGAACTTCCAGTAATCAGCACCAAATTATTTACTGAGTAAACTTGCAGCAATTACTTCATAATCATAAGTCTCCTTGTGCAGTTATCACCACCCAACAAGGTCATGAAGTGCAGTGAACTTGCAATAAAAACCACTATCAATACATCGGAAAATGAAACAACCTACTCCCCTTCCTCCAATTCAACAACATCTTTTGCTCTTCTGGCTTGAAGCACCTGAACTAAAACTACAATTAAATTGTTTAACTCCCTGACATCCATATGTCTTAACATAAAAATGTGCTTCAATGCAAATCAAAAGCCAGCAGCCATACAAACCAAAACGTCCTAAAATTAAATTCCTGATCTGCAGGCAATTAAATTCCTGATCTGCAGGCAATTTGCCACCCTAGGCTGTCATCTAGGGTGGCAAATTGAGTGGTCCAGCCAAGGGTTGCACCAGGAACTGAGTAGGAGAAGTCCCTACTCTTCACAATTCTCTAATGATACCTGATGAGGCTGGGCTGTGCTGCACTGCCCAGTGATCAAACAGGGTCATACACAGAACTGCAGATTGTTCAAGGTGCTGGATGGCTGCCACCACCCGTGCCACCAGGTCCACCATGGATCAATGTCTATTGGATCAGGAATAGATAGAATCTACAGTGCAGTAGGAGGCCATTTGGCCCATCGAGCCTGCACCGACAATAATCCAACCAAGGCTCTATCCCCATAACTCCACATATTTACCCTCCTAATCCCCCTCACACCAAGGGTCAATTTACCATGGCAAATCAACCTAACCCATACATCTTTGGACTGTGGGAGGAAACCGGAGCACCCGGAGGAAACCCATGCAGACACGGGGAGAATGTGCAAAATCCACACAGTGACCCAAGCCGGGAATCGAACCCGAGTCCCTGGCGCTGTGAGGCAGCAGTGCTAACCACTGTGCCACCATGCTGCCCCAATCTAGGAATCGAGGAGAGAAAATTGGTAGAAAGCAAATAGCGACCACATCAGCTCTTCGTTTAAGAAAGTAAGATCTGTTCTGTGATTTTGCATCTCCAATGGATACAGTTGTGTAGTGGTTATATTGCCAGATTAGTAATTCAAATTTGCAAATTTAAATGCCACCATGGCATCTTATGGATTTGAATTCGATTAAAAAAGTAGAAGATTTAGAATGAAAAGCTAGTAACAGTAATGGTGCCGACAAAGATTTTGGATTGTCAAAACACCCAACTGGTTCAAGAATGTCCATCAGGAAAGGAAGACCTTATTTGGTCTCGTCTAATTCTGACTCCAGCAAGATTATGTGGCAATTCACCAAACACCTTAGGAAAACAAAGCATCTTTTATCCTCATCAACCCCCTCTGTTACCTCAAAAAACTCAAAACAACTGAACCCAATTTGTCTTTAACAAATTTCTGCTAGTTTTCCACAATTCATCCATACTTGTCCACATGAATTAAATTTTGACCCAGATTCTTGAAGCTTTCCAGCCACCAAGCTTAAACTGGTTGGCAAGTAGTCGCTGTGTTGATCCTTTTTTGACCAAGATGCAATATTTGCAGTTTTGCAGACCTGTGACACCAATCCTCTATTCTAGGAGAATTGGAAGATTATGGTTAGTACTTTCACAATTTTCGTTCTTAACTTTCCTTCTCATCCTCAGATGTATTCCATAGTGCCTGGTGTCTTATCAACTTCAAATAGAGCCAGTCTCTCCAATACCCACTCTATCAATTTTAGGTCCATTCTATAACTCAATTGCATTCTCTTTTACTATGACTTTAGCAGATTTGGTACCTCAAAAATACATTGTGCGTCAAACGATATCCAGCCCAAAATTCCAATCTAGCCAATTGCTGAAATTTCTGCCTACTCTCGATCAATAAAGTGATGGAAGGTGTTCTCGACAATGCACTTACCAATGACCTTCACACTAATACTCAGTTTGTGTTTTGGCAAGACTTCTTGACTCCAGATCTCATGACAGCCTTATCCCAAACATGGACAAAAAGAACTATATCCAAGACATCAAGGCAGCATTTGAGACTGTGGAATCAAGAAGCTCTTGTAAAATTGGAGTCAGTGCGGATTGAGGGTAAACTCTCCGCTAAATCATACTTGGCGTAGAGGATGATGATTCTGGTTGTTGTAGACCAATTATCTTCACCACAACTGGCACACTGCAGCTACTGTGTGTACCACTTAGAAGATGCACTGCAGCAACTTGCCAAAGCTTTTCTGACAGCACCTCCCAAACCCACAACTTCTACCACCAAGAAGCAGCAACAAGCACAGGGGAACACCATCACTTCAGGTCACACACCATCCTGACTTGGAAATATATCACTGTTTCTTCATTGACACTGGGCCAACATCTTAGAACTCCATGCTAACAGTACTGTCTGAGTACCTGTACTACACAGGCTGCAGTGGTTCAAGGCAAATGGGTAATAAATACTGGTTTTGCCAAATGACGTTTACATCCTGTGAATAAATTTTAACAATCGTTTTTAAAATGTTCCACAGCCATCTTGCGGATGGGGAAATGGCTAAAAGAGGTTTAATCTAGCAAACAGCTTGCTTTTTCTGGTGAGAATTGGAGGCAGCATTATTTCCATCAAAGTCACAGGGGAGTTGCAGCATTGAAATGGTTCACTGCATGAAAACCAAACAGAAACCGGAAGGGTGGAATGCGGCAAGACCCCCAGCTACGTGCAACAAGCAAAAATAATTTCAGACAAAATAGGAATTTAGAAATTTGAGAGTGAAGTCCTGGTCCTTTAAAGTGAAAATATTCCAATGTTTTCTGCTTTTCATGTTTCACTCCTCAAGCATGCAACAGCCCGGAAAAGCACGCAAAGGACAAATGAAATGAAATTTTACCTGCAATGCTATGGGCGGCACAATGGTTAGCACTGCTGCCTCAGTGCCAGGGACCTGGGCTCGATTCCCGGCTTAGGTCACTGTGTGTGGAGTTTGCACGTTCTCCTTTTGTCTGTGTGGGTTTCCTCTGGGTGCTCTGGTTTCCTCCCACAGTCCAAAGGTGTGCGGGTTAGGTGGATTGGCCATGCTAAATGGCCCCTTAGTATCCAGGGGATAACAGGGTAAATGCATGGGGTTATGGGGATAGGGCCTGGGTGAGATTGTGGTCAGTGCAGACTCGATGGGCCAAATTGCCTCCTTCTGCACTGTAGGATTCTATGCTCATGTTCCCCCATCATCATTCCAGACAACATCAATAGTTAACTGCATAGATCCATCGCAAGCAAACATGTGCAACGTACCATTTCAGTGTAGCACAAGGACGAATTGTGACAGTTTTCGTTGCTCCAGCCATTCAACCGATCTGGACTTGTGTGGAGTGCACAGCAAACCTTTTCCAGTGATTAGCTGATCTGTACAGGACGATGGGGATTGGTGAGGGTGGTGGTTTGAGTGTGATAACTGGTCTATGGCGAGTTAGCTGAACTCAACACAAGTACAAACTTTAGCCTGATGCTCCCGATGCAGTACTGAGGATGTGCCACAGCATTAGAAGATGCCATTTGATTGAAATGTTAAACCAAGGACCAGTAAGACCTTTCAAATGGATATAAAGGACCCTATGGCATTGTGTCTTGGTCAATACTTGTTCCCCAAAATCGACCACATGAACAGATGATCTGGTCGTTATTTCACTACTGTTTGTACAGGTTGCTGTGCACAAATAAAACCGCCACATTTTCAACATTACACAAGTGACTACATTTTAAAAGCTTTTCAGTGGCTGTAAATGCTTTGGAATGTCCAAATTTCATAAAAAGCACCATCTGAAAGTCTTTTTGTTAATTTACTAACCCCATTATCCCTGGGTGAGATGAGAGGTGACAAGCTGTATTGGATGAGAACATATTCAAGTTTATCTGGGATGACCCTGCAGTAAAAAATTTAATCGTCACTCACCATCTGGGATCACAAAAATAACCACCTTGGTGTGGTACTGGAGAGTGACCAATGTCCAAGAAACCTAGTCAGTAAAGAGACAAACTTCAAGGGGAGGGTAGCTATGCAAAGTTAGGGCAGACTCGAAAAACCAATGGTCTTACATGTAGTGAGAAGATGGAGGAATACACCGGCCCCTGTGCAAATCAGCTCCTGAATTGATTCTCTGTTGCTGAGGACACCAATAACTGCGCCATTTATATGGTATTGTAGAGGAATCAAGATTACCTCTGGTAGCATGGGTGCAATATTTCAACACGAACTGCTTTGTTCAACAGTAAGGTCATGTCTTACTGGTCATCTGTGCAGCATGGTGGCACAGTGGTTAGCACTGCTGCCTCACAGCGCCAAGGACCTGATTCGATTCCAGCCTTGGGTGACTGTCTATGCAACGCTTGCACCTTCTCTGTGTGGGTTTCCTCCGGGTGCTCCGGTTTCCTCCCACAGGTTGATTGGCCAGGTTAAAAATTGCCCCCGAGAGTCCTGAGATGCGTAGATTAGCGGGTAAATATGTGGGGGTAGGGCCTGGGTGGGATTGTGGTCGGTGCAGACTCGATGGGCCGAATGGCCTCCTTCTGCACTGTAGGGTTTCTATGATTCTATGATTCACAGTCCAACGACATGCCGGTTAGGTGGATTGGCCATGGTCAATGTATGGGATTACAGGGATAGGGCCTTGGTGGTGTGTTCTTTTGGAGAGCTGGTGCAGGCTCAATGGGCCAATGGCTTCCTTCTTCACTGATCCCCTGGTTCTAACTTGCTTGTTCTATAATTAGGTAAAACCCACTCAATGTAACACTTGAATCCAAGTTAAGAATGTGGTTTGCGTTTAATCACTGGACATGTCAGCAACTCATACATTAGTTGTCCTTACATGGTTTGACAAACTGTCAGTCAGCCATTAAGTGATTAACAGTTGTGTTTCCACGGGATTCATGCATGGGTCATCATCTTAGCAATGATGTGAGAAATTTGACGTATGAGCAACAAATTCACAGGTAGGTGTGGATACCGCTCAAGTCAGTTGAAAGGGGAATGACGGATAAATCCATCAACTTTTTATTGTAAGTTTATTTAAAAAGACCTTTGGCTGAGACAAACTTTTTTTTAGTAACTCATCATTTGCTAAATATCTTGGTAGTGGGGCTGGAAGTAGGGGAAGTGGAGGGGACTGGGTGCAGGGATAACTATGATTTACTGGAAGCTGAGGAAATTACATCTACACAGTAAATTTGGCACATACCCAGAGTCAACTGGCTGGGAGAGCAGCTACTGAACTCAGGATTTAAGGATTGCATATGGAAGGGTAAAGGAAATGTTATAAGCTGGTGAGTTGCATTAACCTAGACTGAAGTTGCATTGAAGTCCCAGCCTTTAATCACTTCTCTCCACTGTCCACAGTCGGTCAACTGAGCGTGGGGCACATGGAAACTTTCCTCCATGTTGAAACCAAACTGCTGACAACTTTTGTCCCGATCTTACAGCATTTGCACATGGATTTATTCAGTATCTGTGGAGTTCGGAATGGTGCTGAGCACCTCCATTACTTACCTTGAAATGGAAGGGAAGTGATTAATGAAATAGCTGAAGATGGCTGGGCCTAGGACACTATCCTGACACTATGCTGAGGAACTCCTGCAGTGACATCCAAGAGGGGAGATGATTGACCTCCAACAGCCACAACCATATTGCTTTGTGTTAGGTATGACGAACAGCAGAGGGTTTCCCTGATCCCATTAACTCCAGCTTTGTCCATGTTTGAACTAAGGCTGTAATGAGGTCAAGAGCTGAGTAACCCTGGCAGAAGCCAAATTGAGTGTCAGTGAGCAGGTGCCACTTCATAGCACTTTTGATGACCAAAAGTAGATTGATGGGGTAGTAATTGACCAGGTTGGAGTTATCCCATGTTTTATGTGCAGGACATATCTGAGCAATTTCCCACATTGCTGGGTAGATGCCAGCAGTGTAGTGGTGTTGGAACAGGTTGGCTAGAGGTGTGGCAAGTACCTCAGCACTATTGCTGGAATACTGTAAGGCCCATAGCCTTCCCATCATTTCTTGATATCACGAGGAGTGAATTAAATTGACTGAAGACTAACATCTGTGATGCTGTGGGTCTCCAGAGGAGGCCAAGATAGATCATCCACTCGGAAATTACTACTGAAAATTATTGCAAATGCTTCAGCCTTATCTTTTCAACAGATGTGCTGGAATCCCCCACCACCTAAATATATGCAAGAATAATGTTTGAGGATAAAATCAGGCAGATTAATAAAGCAGAGCAATGAGAAGCATATTTTTGCTTATTCTATTCAGATGGCGCTTCTTTAAGTGGCTCCAGGTTCTGATGAAAGATTATTGACCTGAAACATTGGGCCTGATTTTACCATTATGATTCTAATTGCTGAATCTGGGAGTGTTTCAGATCTGACTTTTAGACCCATCCTCCGCCGCTCCCATACGCACTCTGCCTGAAAAAAAAGCAGCGATTCCGAATCGCGCTGCAGAAGCCTGTGGGCGGGGCTCATCATGCCCGCAACGCTGCAGCTCCGATCAGGGCCTCCAACTGCACATGCGCAGTTTTTAAAAAAAAGAAAAACACTCCACTGCCGCATTGCTCCCAGGCCAGATAATGCCTCACCCTGGCCCCCACAAACATTGCCCCACCCCCACAACATAACTGACCCCCTTATCCTGATTGCGGCCCCCTGCTCCCCTTCCCCCCCCACCGATCGCACACAGAGTGGCAGCGGACCCCACTTCCCCTTCACCGATCGCACGCAGAGTGGCAGTGGACCCCCCACCAGAGAGCAATCTGACCTGCCTCCCTCCCCTCTCCCCCCACCAGAGAGCAATTTGACCCACCTCCCTCCCCTCTCCCCCCACCAGAGAGCAATTTGACCCGCCTATCTCCCCACTCCCCTCACCAGAGAGCAATCTGACCCACCTCCCTCTCCCCCCACCACCGACCTGAGTCAGAGAGCCGCCAGAAGCTCTGAATTTACCTCCTCAGAAGGTGGAGTGCCCAAGTTGGACCTTTGCGGACCATTCTGTATTGCACCGAATCTGGATGGGCGAACGCGGTGGTAAAGGGGGAAGTGCTGGTAAGGTTGGGCATCCAGCCCATTCAAATGTATTTAAATTGCCGCCGTGCCCATTTTGGGCGCATTCCCGATCGCCACCATTTTCAGCCATTGGTAAAAGGGGGAACTGGCCGCGGAGGCGGTCACGGATCGCGCTACTCACCTCATACCCAACTTTATCAAGTTTTCATGCCCAAAAACTGGCGCAACTTGATGGTAAAATTGGGCCCATTATCTCTGTTTCCCTCTTCTCAGGTGTTGCCTGCTTTACCCAACATTTCCACCATATTCTGATCCTAGTCCCGACTGAGCCTTTTTTCTTGTGGAGTTATCAAGAATGGAACAGGAAAAGTTCTAGGCTCTAAAAGTCAATGCCCTGGATTACTTTAGACCTGTCTGGCAGAGGAATGACAAGGATCAACTGAGCTGGAAGGTTGGTGTGAACCCTGCCTAACATTCCCCTCCCCCACAAGTTGGATCATTAGACGAGTGAAGTTTAAACTCTCACTGGGATCATATCTATCGCCTGAAGGCTATTTGTAAATGCTTTAGGTCGTTGTCTGTACAACAAAGCAAAAAATGCAACAAACCCTTATAGTATAGAGACACCAAACTGAAAGCAGCAAGATATAGAAAATAATCTCACTTATAATCTACATAGATACATTATATGTAGGATGTACATATAAAAGACAAGTAGGACATGTGTTTATTGACTTCAATCAGCACTTGCCCTGCCCTGCTTATCCTTGTATGTAGGTACATCCTCCTAACTTTACCCAGGCAAGTATTTCCGAGATCTCTCATTCCTCGATGTTGTCATAGAGTTAGAAGAGGTTTACAGCATGGAAACAGGCCCTTTGGCCCAACTTGTCCATGTCGCCCAGTTTTTACCACTAAGCTAGTCCCAATTGCCTGCATTTGGCCCATATCCCTCTATACCCATCTTACCCATGTAACTGTCTAAATGTTTTTTAAAAGACAGAATTGTACCCGCTTCTACTACTGCCTCTGACAGCTCATTCAAGGCACTCATGACCCTCTGAGTGAAATAATTGCCCCTCTGGACCCTTTTGTATCTTTCCCCTCTCACCTTAAACCTATGTCCTCTAGTTTTAGACTCCCCTACCTTTGGGAACAGATGTTCACTATCTACCTTATCTATGCCCCTCATTATTTTATAGACCTCTATAAGATAACCCCTAAGCCTCCTAAGTTCCAGGTAAAATAATACCAGTCTATCCAGCCTCTCCTGTACATGTACAGGAACTGAATCAATATTTCAGAGGAGAGAGAAAAGTTAACAATCTCTGGACTCTTATTTACCTCACAAGAACATGAGCAAAAGAAGTTTCTCAGCAAAAATCAACCAGCCCCAGAGCTGGAGAATGGTGCGAGGATAGAAACACAAGTCATTCACCAGAAAGCAGTTTCATTTGCCCTTTAATTTCACTTCTTTCACAAGGAATAAAATATTCCACAGCAATCACCAGCTCCAATCATGTCTGATACTTTGCGTCAACAACCTTCCCTCTCAAAGCTGGGCAAGTCTCCCAACTCCTCCACCTCCTCAAGTTATTGTTGTAGTATTAACCTACAAGAAACCTGGCACTTCTAGATCTGACAATAGGACGCATGGTGGCACAGTGGTTAGCACTGCTGTCTCAGCTCCAGGAACCCGGGTTCAATTCCAACCTTGGGTCACTGTCTGTGTGGAGTTTGCATATTCTCCCCGTGTCTGTACGGGTTTCCTCCGGGTGCTCCGGTTTCCTCCCACAGTCCAAAGATGTGTGGGTTTGGTTTATTGGCCATGCTCACTTCCCCTTAGTTTCAGTGAGATTTGCAGGGTAAATATGTGGGGTTAGAAGATAGGGCCTGGGTGGGATTGTCGTCGGTGCAGGCTCAATGGGCTGTATGGCCTCTTTCTGCACTGTAGGGATTCTATGACAATTACAAATTGGAGCAACTCTATAATAGATCGTTTATTTCCCTGATCACTACCGAAATGTGGAGCACTCAAAGAAAAGTAGTTCATACCCATGCTATAACCTGCATCTACATAACACCATTTTGTGATTTTGAATGGTTAAGACAAGGCAATTACAAATTCTGACTCTCTCCCCTATTCTAATATAGAAATGAGGGATCTTGCAGGATAAAAGCTGGCTGAAATTCCTGCCCACACATCCCGCACTGCCACGAGGATGTGCTGAATGTAGACTATATTTCTCCTAAAAAGGAAATAAAAAGAAACATCTTGAGGTAGTCCGGGAAACACTCAGACCAGCTGGAGAGCAGTATTGATAGAGAATCCTTTCTGACCACAGTGTGAGGTACACAGACCCACACAGCGTGGTCAAAAGGAAGCAGAAAAAACGTTCATTGTTAAAAGAAAAAGTGATATGAATAATCCAAGTACAATCTGGCATCTGTGTTGGTTGTCTGATCACTATTCTAGCACACAGCTTGAGTGAGGCAATCTCCATGGGAGACTGACATTTATTTAAAATAAAAAGCTGAAAACCTCATGTTCAATTTTCAGTGCCCAGTTACATGGCAGTGATAATGAGTTGAGGGGACAGATCCTAACACCTTCACCCAGGGAATATGATTATGTATTTGAGGGGGGGGGGCAGAGAGAAATAGATGAGGAAGGGAATGCAGACAAAAGCTACAGAGAAGACATCAAGATGGAGATTTTTTTCAAAATTTAATTTGATCATTTCCAATGTCAATGAAGATCTGTTAATCAAAATACTCATGCTATTAATGAAACCTACACCATGTGTGTGTCCGTGTCTGAGTGTCCGTGTGTGTGTGTGCCCGTGTGCTGGTGTCCCCGTGCGTGGGGGTTGAAGAATTAAGATTAGGTTATTAAAAGTCCATAGGACTTCAAAATAGGACTTCCCATTAGTGAACAGAGACAAGCATATTTAAAGACCCTACCATTTAAGCAGGCAGTTGCACTGCCAATCACATACACTTAAGATTTTCTACTCCTGAGTTACTTAGAGATTTGTACCAGGATGCATATCTATACTGCCAGGATGGCAGTGGCTGCACTGGCCAGGCACATGTACAGGGGAAAAATAAACAGAACACAAAGACCTGAAAATGACCAAAAGTGGTCCGCATCATGGATAAGAAATAACAAATAAAGAATAGTACTTGATGTTTGTTTTCCTACTGCAGTCAGATATACAATGGCGTTTCCAGGTATCGTTGTTAGGACCCCAGCTCTTCCCGATATTAATGATCTGGACCTTGGCACACAAGTTCAAAATGCAGATGATGTGAAACATCACGTGAAAACATTTGTGAGCCACGAGCAGGATGGCGAACTTCAAAAGGACATAGTCAGGTAGGTGGAATGGGTGGACAAATAGGAGGTAAAATTTAACGTAGAGAAGTGTGAAACGATTCACTTTGGTAGAAAGACTGCAGAAACACAAGATAAAATACAGGGTACAACCGTAAAGGGAATGCAGCAGAGGGACCTGGGTGCATATAGAAACATAGAAAAACTACAGCACAAACAGGCCCTTCGGCCCACAAGTTGTGCCGATCACATCCCTACCTTCTAGACCTACCTATAACCCTCCATCCTATTAAGCTCCATGTACTCATCCAGGAGTCTCTTAAAAGACCCTATTGAGTTCGCCTCCACCACCACTGACGGCAGCCGATTCCACTCGCCCACCACCCTCTGTGTGAAAAACTTCCCCCCAACATCTCCCCTGTACCTACCCCCCAGCACCTTAAACCTGTGTCCTCTCGTAGCAGACATTTCCACCCTGGGAAAAAGCCTCTGAGAGTCCACCCGATCTATGCCTCTCAATATCTTATATACCTCTATTAGGTCTCCTCTCATCCTTCGTCTCTCCAAGGAGAAAAGACCGAGCTCCCTCATAAGGCATGCCACTCAATCCAGGCAACATCCTTGTAAATCTCCTCTGCACCCTTTCAATCTTTTCCACATCCTTCCTATAGTGAGGCGACCAGAACTAATCATTGAAGGTAGCATGAGTATTTTCATTAACAGATCTGCATTTACATTGTAAATGATCAAGTTAAATGGACAAGTTGAGAGAGCAGTTAATAAAACATATGGCATCCTAGGCTTTATTGACAGGAAAAGTATATCAAAACACTGGTTCAGCCTCAACTGAAACATTGCATCCAATTCTGGGCACAACACTTTAGCAAGGATGTGAAGGCATTAGAGAGGGTGCAGAAAGGATTCATGAGAATGGTTCCAGTGAAGAAGACCATCAGGTACATAGAAAGGTTGGAGAAGTTGGGAGCAGTCTCCTTGGAGAAGAGAAGGCTGAAAAGAGATTTGATTAAGATATTCAAAATAATGAAGGGTCTGGGCACGGTAGATAGGGAGAAATGGTTCCCAGTGATGGAAGGGCTGAGAACCAGAGGACACAGATTAGCGGTGAGTGACAAAAGAAGCATTGGCAACATGAGAAAAAAACATTTTCATGCCGTGAGTGGTTAGGATACGGAACGCACTGCCTGAGTGTTTGGTGGAGGCAGGGTCAATTGAGACTTTCAAAGAGAATTGGAGCATCATCTGATGAGCAATATTTTTGCAGGGCTACAAGGAAAATGTAGGGGACTGGCAGTAGATGAATTGTTCCTTCAGAGCAACAACAAAGACACGACAGGTCAAATAGCCTCCTTCTGTGCCCTAACCATTCTATGCTGTTCAAAACCAGTCGGTTTTCTGAATGAATTCTTGAAAACTGGATGGTACCAGTCATTTTGTCTATGGGATGTGAGACAAAGACAGGTCAGCCTCGTCTTTCTCTAACCAGGCTACAGGCTCTGAAAATTAGTCTCGACAGGTAAAAGCAGAATATACTCATAGGTTATAAAAGCTGGCAAACTGACAGAGGGATTGCATTGGGAACTAGCATGAGAAATATAAAAATGCACATTATTTTGGGGCGTGACACTCTTCTGAAATTGGAGGGAGGCCCAATATATTTATAGAAACAAGTAGCAGGTGTAGGCCATTCAGCCCTTCGAGCCTGCTCCGCCATTTATGATCGTGGCTGATTATCAAATTCAATATCCTGATTCCCCCTTTCCCCCATATCCCTTTTGCCCCAAGAGCTATATCTAATTTCTTCTTGAAAATTATGCTCTTCATTTAGGTAGAGCACATTAGAACTAGCTCACATTATGTCTGACCTGTAAGTACATTATTTTAGTACTAAGGCAAAATGAAATATGCACTGGTGTTTGCATTTGTTAGCTTGTTCAGCAGGACTTGCTGAATGGTTACTTGATCAAAAGAAGTTCAACATTTAAGCACCATTTTGAAGAGTTTTGCATGGCCTTTGGGTATCAAGGAATGGCCCACAATCTTTCTTTTCACAGCCCATGTGTCATCAGTATCTCATCAAGGAGATACTTCTCTTTCACACCTCCTAACTCGCAAGTACTGAAGTGTTAATGCTAACCTCGTTCCTTATTTATTCTGTTAAACTTCCAATATGGGGCTGCAGCTGCCCTTATTCACGGTGCATAATCTCAGCGGACCCGTCTATGCAGTCATAGTTCTGGAAGATTGCGAGAAAAAAGCCAAGGAGGGTTTTTGAGTGTCAAATGTTAATTCCATTCAGCTTCTCATTCAAATGAAGCTGGCAGTCAAGACTATAGCTGCCTAGTTTTTACCTGCAATATATTACAAATAGTGTATCAGCCAAATGAAGCTCAGATTTTTGGTTTGAAAGGTTTGTGACTAACTGCATTTTTAAGATACATGGCATATCTGTAATGAAGTGTTCATGTTAAGTGCCTTTGTTTCATTTCTGCTGTCAGAGTTGTAACGTGGGGCCACAGCTGTCCTAGTGCACAGTAAACAATCTCAAGAGACATATCTGCAGTCTGACACATCATAATGCCAACAGAACGCTAGTAAGCCCACTGTGATGCTCTAACCATTGATAGTATTCAAGACATATAAAGGGACAGATGGCTGCAATTGATTCTAACGTTTGGGAAATTATTGAAGTGAATAATGTTTGACAATAGATATTATTTTTAATGTCTCACTACATTGAATATTAATTCAATACAGCTATTCATGTACAGTAATTTGCACGTATACCGCACCTTTAATGTAGCGAAATGTTCCAAGGTGCTTCACAGGAGCATTATCAGACACCAAGACACAACAGAGACACGAGGGCACATGACTAAAAGTTTGGTCAAAGTGGCAGATGTCCTGGGGTGTCTTAAAGACGAGAGCATGCAGGTGCGGAGAGAGAAAGACAATTTGAGAGAACTGCAGAGCTTGGGGCCTAGGCAGCGAAAGATACAGCCACCAACAGTGGAGCAATGAAAATCAGAGATGTGCACGAAGCCAGAATACAGTACAGCAAATAACTGGACACAGAGCGAGGTGGGCAATCCAATGTGAGTAACTAGTCAATTTGGCTAAGTGTTCGTTTAAGCAGTGTTCCACTGTGATTGGACACCAAGAGGCACGAAAAACCAAGTGCAAATTCCTCATGCACAAAGTCGAGATGCAATGTAGTTAATTTATCTTTTTGGAAGCAAGCTGAAGTCTCAAAGTTTTACTGGGCCAGTATTTTCCACTTCAGAATCTTAAAGGGCATGGAAGATTTTGGCAGACAGCCAAGAAACAAAGATGTTGTCCTGCACTCGCCTAAACGAGTTTCATGGATGAAGAAATACGTCATTAAAAAATTTACCCATGACGAAGAATTATGGTCCACTACAGCAGCCTTTTAATTTTCCCTGTCCCCATCAATTTCTACTGGTTTCATTCCAAAGGATAATCAGCAGAAGAGAAGGTGGCTATTTGAAGGATATAATAATTCAATCTCTCTTTATATTACTGTTACACAACACATTCCAGCCTCTATGCTATCCCATATTTATGAAGGACATTTCATTTTAGCTCAACAAACACATGTCAGGCGAACCTTTCCTTTAATTTCACATTAGTTAATTCTTCCCCTCCCCCTCCCCCCCCCCTTCACTGAGTATGTCCTCTCCTAAAAGGGAAAAGCCCGTGCCTCTCTTAAGCAACCAGTACAAAGTGCATGACTTCCTGTCAATACGGAAACACATTCTCAAACCCCAAGCAAGATTGACAATTCAAAAAGAAATCGAACAAATTCTTCACACACACACGCACAAATTTTCTCTTCAAGGAAAATGGAGGAAATTTGAACAAAAGACTTGAAACCTTTCTAGGGAAACTCTTATATTACTCCTTCACTTCCTCTTTCCTATGGGAGGAATATCAGTTCCATTAAGTCCCAAGCAGACATTAGGTGCGTAGTAACATTTTGTGAAATCTCTAATACCAGCTGTTCAGGATATTGCACATTTTAAATCTGAATATTTTAATTACCTACAGCCTGGTTCACGATGACATTCTGAATTTGGAGCTCAATTCCCACTCTCTCAATTGATATGTCCCAGATTTGAGAGAAATACATCCTCTTTTCTTTTGTCTACCATGCCTTTCCCATTTGCTTTCAAAGCAAATTTGATAAGGGCTTCATCCATATATTGCTCCTATGTACTCAAGTTTGGTAATTGATTTGGTGTGATCCACACAATGTTCTGACACAGAACAAAGAACAATACAGCACAGGAACAGGCCCTTCGGCCCTCCAAGCCTGCACCAATCATGTGTTCTTAACTAGACCATCCGTTTGTATCCATCTATTCCCAGTCTGTTCATGTGGCTATCTAGATAAGTCTCAAGTGATTCTAGCGTGTCTGCCTCAACCACATTGCTTGGTAGTGCATTCCAGGCCCCCACCACCCTCTGTGTAAAAAACGTCCCCCGCATATCTGTATTGAACCTTGCCCCCCTTACCTTGAACTTGTGACCCCTTGTGTTTGTCATTTCTGACCTGGCAAAAAGCTTCCAACTGTTCACCCTATCTATGCCCTTCATAATTTTATAAACTTCTATTAGGTCGCCCCTCAACCCCCCCCGTCTTTCCAAGGAGAACAACCCTAAGTTTACTCAATCTCACAGCTAATACCCTCCATACCAGGCAACATCCTGGTAAACCTTTTCTGCACTCTCTCCAAAGCCTCCACGTCCTTCTGGTAGTGTGGCGACCAGAACTGGACGCACTATTCCAAATGTGGCCTAACCAACGCTCTATATAACTCCAACATCATATGCCAACTTTTATACTCTATGCCCCACCCAATAAAGGCATGCATGCCATATGCCTTCTTCACCACCCTCTCCACCTGTGCTGCCACCTTTAAGGATCTGTGGACTTGCACACCCAGATCCCTCTGTGTCTCTATATCCTGATGGTTCTGCCATTTATTGTATAGCTCCCCCCTGCATTAGATCTACCAAAATGCATCACTTCGCATTTATCTGGATTAAATTCCATCTGTCATTTCTCCGCCCAATGTTCCAGCCTATCTATATCCTGCTGTATTCTCTGACAATGTTCATCACTATCCGCAACTCCAGCAATCTTTGTGTCGTCCACAAACTTACTAATCAGACCAGCTACATCTTCTTCCAAATCATTTATATATATCACAAACAGCAGAGGTCCCAGTACAGAGCCCTGCGGAACACCACTTTAACCTGGTGTTGTTAAAACTCTTACTGTGAACACCACTAGTCACAGGCCTCCAATCAGAAAAAGACTCCTCCACTGCTACCCTCTGTCTTATATGGCCAAGCCAGTTCTGTACCCATCTAGCTAGTTCACCTTTGATCCCGTGAGATTTAAACTTTTGCACCAGCCTGCCATGAGGGACCTTGTCAAATGCTTTACTAAAATCCATGTAGACGACATCCACGGCCCTTCCCTCGTCAATCATTTTTGCCGCCACCTCCAAAAACTCAACCAAATTTGGGAGGCATGACCTCCCTCGTACAAAACCATGTTGTCTATCGCTAATGAGACTATTCAGTTCTAAATGCGTATAGATCGTATCTCTAAGAATCTTCTCCAACAATTTCCCTACCACGGACGTCAAGCTCACTGGCCTATAATTACCTGGGTTATTCTTGCTACCCTTCTTAAATAACGGGACCACATTTGCTATCCTCCAATCCTCTGGGACTTCACCTGTGCCCAATGAAGAAACAAAGATTTCTGTTAGAGGCCCAGCAATTTCATCTCTTGTCTCTCAGTAATCTAGGACAGATGCCATCTGGCTCTGGGGATTTGTCTACCTTAATGCTTCCGAAAACACCTAACACTTCCTCCCTTGTAATTGAGATTTGTTCTAACGGGTCTACACATCCCTCTGAGACACTACCAATCAACATGTCCCTCTACTTTGTGAATACTGATGCAAAGTATTCATTTAGGATCTCACTTACTTCCTTGGGTTCTAAGCATAATTCCCCTCCTTTGTTCTCGAGGTCCGACTCTTTCTCTGACAACCCTCTTGCTCCTAACGTACGTATAAAATGCCTTGGGATTCTCCTTAATCCTGTGTGCCAAGGACATTTCGTGACCCCTTTTTGCCCTTCTAACTCCCTGTTTGAGTTCTTTTCTACTTTCTCTGTATTCCTCCAGTGCTTCATCTGTTTTTAGCTGCCTGGACCTTATGGTATGCCTCTTTTTTCTTTTTGATTAGACCCACAATTTCTCTGGTTATCCACGGCTCTCGAATCCTACCTTTCCTGTCCTTCCTTTTTACAGGCACATGCCTGTCCTGCACTCCTATCAACTGCTCCTTCTAAGACTCCCACATGCCAGATGTGGATTTACCCTCGAACAGCCTCTCCCAATCAACAGCCACCGAATCCTGCCTAAGCCGGCTGTAGTTAGCCTTCCCCCAATTCAACACCTTACCCATAGGACAACACTCATCCTTTTCCATGACTATCCGAAAGTTTACAGAATTGTGGTCACTGTTCGCCACATGTTCCCCCACTGAAACTTTGATGACCTGACCGAGCTCATTCCCCAGTACTGGGTCCAGTATAGCCCCCTCTCTAGTTGGACTATCAACATATTGTTCCAAAGAACCTTCTTGGACACATTTTACAAATTCCTCCCCGTCCGGACCCCCAGCCCTAAGGGATTTCCAATCTACATGAGGGAAATTAAAGTCTCCCACTACAACAACCCTATTTTTTCAACACCTGTCCAGAATCTTCTTACATATCCATTCCTCAACTTCCCGTGGGCTGTTGGGAGGCCGGTAGTCTACCCCCAGCATAGTGACTGCGCCCTTCCTGTTTCTGAGCTCTACCCACAGTGTCTCGTTACATGATCCTTCCAAATTGTCCAACCTCTGTACTGCTGTAATATGCTCCCTAACCAGTATTGCTACTCTCCCACCTCTTCTAGCCCCAGAATATTCAGCTGCCAGTCCGGTCCTTCTTTCAACCAAGTCTCTGTCACTGCAACCACATCCAAGTTCCGCGCATGCATTAAGGTTCGAAGTTCATCTGTCTTGCCCGTTACGCTCCTTGCATTGAAACAGATGCATTCCAGACCTCCAGGCCCACTGAGTTCATCCTCCCCCAGATTGCTCTTCCTCTTAGGTAGCCTTGTCTTGGCCCCATGCTTGTCCTCAGTCTCTACGCTTGCTGACCTATTGTTCTGATCCCCACCCCGCTGCCACGTTAGTTTAAACTCACCCAAACCACACTAGCAAACCTCCCAGCCAGGATATTGGTGCCCCTCCAGTTCAGGTGTAACCCGTCCTTCTTGTACAGGTCCCATCCTCCCTGGAAGACTTCCCAGTGATCCACAAATCTGAAACCCTCCCTCCTGCACCAGTTCTTTAGCCACATGTTCAGCTGCACAATCTCCCTGTTCCTAGCCTCACTAGCACATGGCACGGGGAGTAATCCAGAGGTTGCTACCCTAGAGGTCCTGCTTTTTAGTCTTCTACCCAACTCCCTAAATTGCTCTTGCAGGATCTCCCTGCTCTTTCTGCCTACGTCATTTGTACCAATGTGGACAATGACGTCTGTCTGATTACTCTCCCCTTTTAGGATGCTTTCTACCCGCTCAGAGACATCCAGGACCCTGGCACCAGGGAGGCAGACTACCATCCTGGAGTCCCATTCGTGCCCCCAGAGGTAAGGAGTGCACCCAACAGAGCTAAACACACACTGAACTTAAAATTAACCTGGCCACAAAAGCAAACGGCTTTAAAACAATTCCCACCAATGCTCAAGTACACAGGAACAGCTACAGTTCAGCTGTTGGCAGTACTCAAAATGAGGCCAGAAGGGTATACAGAATACAAATACCAAGAGATACAAAGACTAGGCTAGCACTCATTAGATATCGACGAAAAAACAAAGCATTGGAATACCGATAGTTAACATTATTCAACTTTGGGATGATTTTTCACCAATTACACTCCCTTTCCATGTGGGAGATATTAGGGCATGTGACTAAAGATTTGGTCAAAGAGGCAGAGAAAGAAGATTTGGGAGAGAACTGCAGAGCTTGGAGCCTAGGCAGCTAAAAGTACAGCCAGCAACAGTGGAGCAATGAAAATCAGAGATGTGCATGAGGCCAGAATACAGTACAATAAATAACTGGACACAGAGCAGGATGGGCAATCCAGTTGAAATAACGAGTCAATTTGGCCAAGTGTAAGATCCATGCACTAACTAACTTTTCACAGTAACTTCATTGCAGTGTCAATGTAAGCCTACTTGTGACACTAATTTAGAAATAAACTTAAAACTTAACTACAAAGTAAATTTATCTTCATTTAGTTAATTCAGACCTCTAATCACTTTGTGGTAATTGTGAGGCTGAGTGTGGAATTTCTAGAGCAGATTAAAAATCTATTAAATTATTTAAGGCAACCAGTCCCCCCAACACAAAGCAATTCCCTCATTCCCCCCCAAAACACATCCTGGATTATTTTTCATTGTAAGAATTAGGTAAAAATCTATGAAAGGATTTCTTAGTAAATTAAGAACATATGCTATTAGGATCCTTGCTTCTTGGCACTGATGTCTATGTATTAAGAGCCAGTTTCCAGATGTCCCTGCAGTTTTAGTTTGCAAACTTCAGCTTGGTTTCTGCTTTTTATTAGAACCACCATAAAACAGTGGAGGTGAATAAAAGGCTTTCAGCTTAGGAAACTTTTTCCTTCCAAAGACAATGCCTTACGGACTGTACCCAGAATACTTAAGTGCCCTACAAAAAGCTTTCAGTAATATTACTCCTCCTTGCCCTAAAGGAAAATCAGCCAAAACTCCAGAAGAACCATCTAGCCCTATATCTGATGTTATGCACCCTTGACCGGTTAGCCTTTCGGGCCTGAAATTTCCAAGCTTCCTGTAGATCGAGATGTGGAGATGCCGGCGTTGGACTGGTGTGGGCACAGTAAGAAATCTCACACACCAGGTTAAAGTTCAACAGGTTTATTTGGAATCACATTTGGTGATTCCAAATAAAGCCGTTGGACTTTAACCTGGTGTTGAGAGGCTTCTTCCTGTAGATCAAGACCAGTCAAGTTCTCCACACTGTTAGGTCGCCATCCCAATTTTCAATCAGATTGATGAAGGGATTTCCCCTGATGTTTGGTCTCCCTTTCAGAGAGAATCAATACATTGCAGCAGCAACCAAGGTCATAAAGTTCCAAGGAGGAGAAGCAATAGCCAGATCAGGCTAACGAATCCAGTTAGGGGAACTGGGATCGATGCCAAGAGGGAAACTGCCCCAATTCCAATAGGTAGATAGATTCATTAAATTTGATCATGGATGGAATCAGTAGTCATGAGTTAATTCCAGCAATTGGTTGTGATAGGATTCTCATTTCACTAAGAATGAAATATTTTAGTTTGCTTGGCTGGCCATTTATTTATTTTTCCTACTTGAGAACAGCATTATTTTTGCCAGAGATTTATTGTTGTTTTTTAACCCAGATCACAATTTATTACCTCAGTTTTTAGGCACAGGATTATTTAACTAAATGAATGTATTAATTTCTTGGCACAGGGGTCATTTATTTTATGACCTGTTATGGAGATGGATTATTTTTTTCAATTAAATTATTTAAAGCAGTGTTAATTTTCCTGATAAAATTTCATGTTAGTTCATTTAAATATATCCACTCAGCCTCTAATTATTAACTCCAGTCACAAAATTATTTATTCCTGTGTGTAATTGGTTGCAGCTGCAGATGCTTACTCAAACCAGCTAAATGTTCAGAAAATATATTTATCTATTGCATACATATATTCTGGGTGGCACAGTGGTTAGCACTGCTGTCTCACAGCACCAGGGACCCGGGTTCAATTCCCGGCTTGGGTCACAGTCTGTGAGGAGTCTGCGCGTTCTCCCTGCGTTTTCCCCGGGTGCTCCGGTGTCCTCCCACAGTCCAAAGATGTGCGGGTTGGGTGCATTGGCCATACTAAATTGCCCCTTAATGTCTCAGGATGTGTAGGTTAGAGGGATTAGCGGGGTTACAGGGATAAGGCCTGGGTGGGATTGTTGTCAGTGCAGGCTTGATGTGCCGAATGGCCTCCTTCTGCACAGTAGGATTCTATGATATAAATTATTAGATCATGCTTTTATAACACATTCATCTTTCTGAAAAAGCTAGCAGAGGCACAACTAGGGTCCCTTGGTAAAATGTGGACACTGAAAGGTGTGCACAGCCCAAGGTTAAACTTTACTAGCAAACTCAGGTCAAAAGTCAGGCCACATAGAGATTGTAGTCCTAAGATAGGAACCAGAAACCACTAATAGTGACTATAGCCCCGAGAGAGGGTGACACAATCAAGGTCAATGTTGCAGTCAGTGCATCTCTGACGTAGGTTGTCAGAATCACAATGAGTATTAGGATCACTGAAACAAAAGATCTCCACATATAACTGTCTATCATAGAACCTTGTCTTACATGTTAAAACTGTATTCCAAAAGGCTATTGGAATGTCCTTCAGCTCAAGAGGATTGGAACATAAAACTGAAGAGGTGATGCTTCAGTTGTACGGGGCCTTGAAAAGATCCCTTCCAGACCACTGTTCTCAGCTGTGGAACTCAAACCTCAAGTTACACTGGACTTGGAGGAGGTACGGCACATATTCACCAGACTGATACTGGGGCAGCACAGTTGTTGGCACTGCTGCCTAACAGGGACCCAGGATCGAGTCTGGCCTCGGGTGACGGTGTGGAGTTTGTATGTTCTCCCAGTGTCTGCATGGGTTTCCTCTGGGTGCTCTGGTTTCCTCTCAGTCCAAAGATGTACAGGTGAGGTGGATTGACGTTGCTAAATTGCCCCTTGATGCCCAAAGAAATGTAGGTTAGGTGGATTAACCATGGTAAATGCATGGAGTTACAGAGATAGGACCGGGCAAGGGGGCGGAGGCTGGGTAAGATGTTCTTTTGGTAAGTCGGTGCAGTCTTGATGGGCCAAATGGCCACCTTCTACACTGTAGAGATTCTATGGTTCTGTGCTTCTATTCTATGGAACTGAAAGGATTACATTGTGACGGCAGTTTAAGCCAACATAACTTGTATTCCTTAGAAGGTTGAAGAGTGATCCAATTAAGGTGTCTATTATAATGATAAAGGGATTCAACATGATACATAGATGATGATTGATGAAGGGATTTCCCCTGATGTTTGGTCTCCCTTTCAGAGAGAATCAATACATTGCAGCAGCAACCAAGGTCATAAAGTTCCGAGGAGGAGAAGCAATAGCCAGATCAGGCTAACGAATCCAGTTAGGGGAACTGGGATCGATGCTAAGAGGGAAACTGCCCCAATTCCAATAGGTAGATAGATTCATTAAATTTGATCATGGATGGAATCAGGAGTCATGAGTTAATTCCAGCAATTGGTTGTGATAGGATTCTCATTTCACTAAGAATGAAATATTTTAGTTTGCTTGGCTGGCCATTTATTTATTTTTCCTACTTGAGAACAGCGGAAATCTGGAGCACTCTTCCCCATAAAGCTGTGTATGCTCGTTAATTGAAAGCACAATGGGTCAGAACTTGTGAGGAGTGGCAATCGCATTCAGATTGCCGCTCTGCTCAAGTTTACTTACCTTAGTAAATACTAGGCTGCACTCTTCTTACCCAAGGTAAGACTTGGGCCTCCTCAGAAGAGTGTAGTACAACGTGTTCCTGAGGCCGCCTTGTGCAGTGCAGCGCAGCAGAGCCAGATCAAATTTAAAAGAACACGTTCCTATTTATGGCACTTGCTGCCATAAAGTAGCCAAGTTCAATTGTCTAGCTACTTTCAGTGGCCAGGGAGAAGCTGGGGGTGTCCGGTGAGGTGAATGGGCACAGTGGGGCGAGTTTCCTTCATTACCATAAACCAAGTCTTCCTGTATGGTAACAGTATTCAACAATATACCGCAAGTTAAAGACCTCTCTCTTTTAATCAGCAAGTTTTAAAAAAGCCAGACAAATTGAGGAATTTTCTCTCCTAGTACATCTTCATAAGCAGTGCACATACTACATTTGGTGCTGTAATGGATTCTTTGCTTTTCTCCCAAGGTGCACCAACCTGCCATTCAATGTGCAAGTCATTTGCAATGCTTGGTCATGAGATTTATCAATATTCAGCCAGCCTGCTGCATTGAAGCTCATTATCAAATTATTACTGGAAAAGCAAGATACAACATGTGCAGTGGGATTTGGAGATTGTCAGCAAGGAACACTGAAGACAGTCACAGCAGCCTGCAACAGGGGTTCTTCACGTTCAAGGCGTTATTCTAGTTGAGGCTGCGGGCGTTTACAGAATTCTGCAGACAGTAAGCGAGAAGCGATTGCTGATTATTGTGGAACTATCCCGGAATATTAAAATCGGCTGTGATTTATGGAGCAGGTATCATTGGTTATTTTGTGAACTCGTGACATTTCATTGAACTGAACCATAATACAATTCCCCACCTTCGGAAATGCCGGCCCATCGTTTAACTCCATCTGCAACTTTGAAACCTCCTCAACAGACATGAAATTCCACAAAGATTTTCCTCCATTGCTTTTAGAATTTACCCCATCATTCCCGAAATCTCTGACTAAGCACTGCTCGCTCACGCTATGAATCTGATGACTTGATGAACGGCAATTCAACTAATCGGATTCCTCGTCAACAACAACAAAAATCCACCCTGCTCCCTCGGAGTGACAGGACCTCCAGGCAATTCATTCAACAGCAACCTGCATTTATATAGCACCTTTAACATTATAAACTGCTTCAAGCAGTTTCACAAAGGCATTCACAAAATGTGATACCGAGCCACAAAACTTTGGTTGAAGATTTTAAAGTTGCAGAAGTAGATGGAGTTAAACGGTGGGCCCACGTTTCTGAAGGCACAGGATTGTATCATGGCTCCGTTCCCTCCATGCTGATGCTATAGTTAAGAAAGCCGACCAAGGCCTCTACTTTCTCAGGAAGCTAAGGAAATTTGGCATGTCAGCTACGACTCTCAATGTTTACAGTTGCACCATAGAAAGCATCTTTTCCTGATGTATCAAAGCTTGGCATGGTTCCTGCTCTGATCAAGACTGCAAGAAACTAAAAAACGTCCTGAACATAGCCTAATCCATCACGCAAACCAGCCTCCCATCCATTGACTCTGTCTACACTTCCCGCTGCCTTGGCAAAGCAGCCAGTATAATCAAGGATCCCGCGCATCCCATACTCTCTTCCACCTTCTTCCGTCGGGAAAAAGATACCAAAGTCTGAGATCACGTACCAAGCGACTTAAGAACAGCTTCTTTCCTGCTGCCATCAGACTTTTGAATGGACCTACCTTATATTAAGCTGAACTTTCTTTACACCCTAGCTATGACTGTAACACTACACCCTCCTTTCCTTCTCCCCTATGTACTCTATGAATGGTATATTTTGTCTGTAAAGCGTGCAGAAAACAATACATTTCACTGTATCCCAATACATGTGACAATAATAAATCAAATCAAGTTCAATGAAATATCACACAGTCATAAAATAACCAATGACACATGCTATATAATTCACAACTGATTTACTAGGGGCGGTTCAACAATGGGCCAGTAACTAGTCAATAAATTCCATTGGGAAGAGCAGGTTTATAGATGTTATTTGAGTTGAAAGAGGCTCGTGCTCAGAACTTGATCATTTGATTTTAAAAATGTTTGTAAAATATTAATTGTAATCTTTGCTCTTCAGACAAAGAAACATTGTTGAGCAGACCTCAAATCCTTCTCACAAACCCCAGGGGCTGTGAAACCCTGCTTGAGAACCTCCACTCCAACACATCCAAACCTTTGCTGTCAGGACTCAGAGTAAGTGCAGCTTGTTCCAGTTTTGGATGAAAGAGAGCGAGTCTTTGATGGAAGCACCCTTCAACCTCCATTATAGGATAATGTTGCTTGTAGTCTGATCAAAGAAGTGTGGTAACTTCCTATCCCTGTCAAAGCTAATTTCTTATTATTAACAGCTCTAAATGGAAGCAACGATTGAAGCATTAATCACATTCTTGCCTCATTAACCAGTTAATCATGGAATAACTGAACAGTACATTAAACAACCGATAGAATTACTGATGATCTTCAACATTATTACAGAAGTGGTCACAACTTCTGAAAATACAAGGGAGATGCTGGAAAAAGATTATTTAAGGTGATGTGTTATTCTATTATTCTTCGCAATACTCCAGCACTGTGGAGGATTTTGGACTCATCTCAATTTGCCCACAATGCAAGTTCCAGAATGTGGTCATATCATCAGAGGTGTATATAACTCTCTTCTTGGTTAAATAGGAAGCACAACAGGAAGCACATAATAGTCCAAAACCATCTTCTGCACTTTGCTTCCTTCACATCTTCCAGCCAATTAGTGTAAAACAAGGCGGGGCACTGGTTAAACTATGGCTTGGTTAATCAGCAAAAAAAAAATCACTCGTTCTGATGCAAGACCTCTGAACTGGTTCCATATATTAAAGTGTGTGCAAGTACAACTCACGCTATGACTTTTACAACAGTCAAATTGCTACTCGACTGACAGAGCAGAGGAATTAGCCAGGAGGGTCTCCTAAAATCATACATTTTAATTCATATTGGAAATAAATGGAGGAGGCCATTCAGCCCTGCAAGTCAGTTCCACCATTTAATGAGATCATGGTTCAGCTGAATTCGAACTCCCATTTCCTTTAACACCACAGACCAGCAAAAATCTATCCATCTTAAATTTGAAATCAACTGAGCCAGCATCTGGTGCTGTTTTGACTGTCCACAGAACTACCATCGTTTGCATGAAGGTGGCACAGTGGTTAACACTGCTGCCTCTCAGGGACCCGGGTTCGATTCCCGGCTTGGGTCACTGTGTGTGTGGAGTTTGCACATTCTCCCCTTGTTTGCGGGGGTTTCCTCCGGGTGCTCCGGTTTCCTCCCAAACTCCAAAGATGTGCGGGTTAGGTTAATTGGCCATGCTAAATTGTCCCTTTAGTATCGGGGGTTCGTAGGGTAAATAATTAGGGTTATGGGGATAGGGCATGGGTGGGATTGTGGTCGGTGCAGACTCGGTGGGCCAAATGGCCTCCTGCACTGGAGCTTTTCTATGGATTCTATGAAATGTCTCCCATCTCTTGAATGGCTTGACTGCTTTTAAAATTATAGCCCCTTATCCTTGATGCCCCACCCCTCCACCCACTCCATTGATTCCTTTCAAAATCCTTAAGTTTTTTTTCATCTATTCACCCCTTAAATCGTCTATACTCCAGGAGAACAGTCCTAATTTATGTAGCCATTCCTCAATCAAATCACTGGAGCACTGCTAACATCTTGATGAATCTGCACTGCAATCTTAGAGATCAATACCCTATAAACTATAGCACCCAAATGTGGTTGAAACAGGGTTTCTTATAGCAGCAGGAAAACTTTATCCTTTTATACTCCCGCCTTCTCATTATAAAGGCTAGCGCTTCATCAACCTTTTTCATTAATTTTTGCAGGCAACTACCAAATTTCATAGAATCCCTACAGTGCAGGAGGCCATTCAGCCCATCGAGTCTGCACCGACCACAATCCCACCCAGCCCCTATCCCCATAACCCCATGCATTTACCCCAGCTAGTCCCCTGACACTAAGGGTCAACTTAGCATGGCCAATCCACATAACCCGCACATCTTTGGAAATAGTTTAAAGATTTTAAGTGACTGGTGACAAGCTAATTCACTTTAGATCTCCTAGATCTTCACTACTTAAATTGGTGCAAGGTATAAAATTTAACACAATGCCATAGTAAAATTGGAGACCAGCTACTTTTACTACTAAAGATTGGGCATGGTTTTCTTTACAAAAAAAGCACAAGGGGAATCTAACCAATTGGGTGCTTATTGCCCAACAATTGATGGTGCTTCTTGATACTCTTGAACTGTCACAGACCCTGTTGGTGAAGGTGAGGCGATTGTGTTGATGCTAGTGCACTTGAGACTGCCCAAGATTTTGACCAAATTATTCAGGAATTGTGGCATAGATCCAAGTCATGATACTGTTTGACTTCGTGGCAAATGTTGAAATAAAGGTGTTCCTATGCACTTGTCCTTCTAGATGGCAGGGTCTGAAAGTTTGGGAGTTCCTGCAGTGCAACCCCCGTACTCCAGTCATCGTGCAGCCATGATGTAGGGGCTGGACATTTAACTTCTCAAATATTCTGGATGTAATGTATTATATTGTGTAGCTTGGTTCTGATGAAAGGCCACTGACTTGGAACCTAACACTTTCTCTCTCCACAGATACTGACAGACTTGATGAACATTTCCAGCATTTTGTTTTGATTTCATATTTTCAGCATCTACCAGTCTAAAATCCAAAATAAATTCATAAAATGACAGTGTAAGAATCAGTTTGTGTGCACAAACAAGCAATATATACTTCAGTGAAGTGATATTTTGTTAGAACACAAACCAATATAAGCTGATATTTAATTGGGTTTCTCTGGGAAGTTAAGGATTTTCCTCTAACTTGAATATTCATTGAAATAAGGGTTCGGCTGATGTAGAAAAATAGTTACATTTGGCCTGAGATGTAAACATGCATCTGTCAAATACCGTAATTTCAGAATTCAGAAGATGCAACAAGTCTACCTTTAAAAGACAAAATCAAGGTAATCGAGACAAATTATTCCTATTCAGGATCTTGACATAATGTCAGTAAAAGTAGAGAGATCCACCCTGCTGGAACTTGATAAAATGAGTGAAAAGGAAGAATTTAGTTCGCTGGAATTATTGAAAAGCAAATAAACTTTGAATGGAAATCAGTGCATTACTTATATAAGCACAATGTCTTATCTCAAGTGATGGTAAACAAATATATACCCGAAAACCACTTGACAGCAAGAACTTTCAAATCATTGTTCATGGAGTTAACTTGCCTTAAGAACTTATCAGTTCCTAATGGTGTGTGTTTGTCTTGTGTCTTTAAATGAGCAAACATTCCAAGGTTTCTCAGGTAGAAAACAGAATTCAGCGTATGCTTGGTTACTTATTATGGTTTATTAGATTAAAATTAATAGTTTACAATAAAATATAGCACAAGAATAATATATTTTACACATCTGAGCCATTATTGGCTCCCAATGTAATTTTATTCTAATTTAATAATCAGGTCTTTACATACGTACAAGGAAAAGGCCATGGTAAAGGATGCGATGCTCTGTACTTCCCCTACTAATACATAGGTCTACACAGCATGAAGGTGGGAAAGTAGCCCCCTCCCAGACATTTAGCAAATGTCTGGGAGGAGGGCTACTCATCTAGCTATGACTGTAACACTACATTCTGCACTCTCTCCTTTCCTTCTCTATGAACAGTATGCTTTGTCTGTATAGCACACAAGAAACAATATTTTTCACTGTACGATTTGATTTATTATTGTCACATGCATTAACATAGTGAAAAGTATTGTTCCTTGCGCGCTATACAGACAAAATGTACCGTTCATAGAGAAGGAAACGGGAGAGTGCAGAATGTAGTGTTATGGTCATAGCTAGGGTCTAGAGAAAGATCAACTTAATGCAAGGTAGGTCCATTCAAAAGCCTGACAGCAGCAGGGAAGAAGCTGTTCTTGAGTCGGTTGGTACGTGACCTCAGACTTTTGTATCTTTTTCCCGAAGGAAGGTGGTGGAAGAGAGAATGTCCGGGGTGCATGGGGTTCATAATTATGCTGGCTGCTTTGCCGAGGCAGCAGCAAAATCAATTATGATTAGCGTATGCTAATACATGTGACAATAATAAAGCAAATCAAATGCGATCGATTCTGTTCTTTAAATTCTTTCGTGACATGTGGGTGTCGCTGGCATGGCCAGCATTGTTGCCCATCCCCAACTGCCCTTGAACTGCGCAGCTTGTTAGGCCATTTCAGAAGGCAATTAAGAGTCAACCACATTGCTCTGGATCTGGAGTAACATGGAGGCCAGGCCAGATATGGATACAAGAACATATGATATAAGAAATAGCAGAAGTAGACCTACAGCTCACCATGCCTGCTTCACCATTCAATACAATTATGGACAACCTTGGGTTTCAACTCCATTTTCCTGCCTACTCCCCACATCTGGTTCCGAGACACCAAATATTCGTCTACCTCAGCCTCAAATGTATTCAAAGATGGAGTATCCACAACCTTCCTGGGGTAGAGAGTTCCAAATAATCACAACCCTTTGAGTGAACTAATTTCTTTCCACCCTAGTCCTAAATGCTTGGCCTCTTATCGTGAGGCTATTTTACTCAACAAGTAGAACAAATCTGTGCAGTGCTAACCACTGTGCACGGTGGTACCATGGTTAGCACTGCTGCCTCTCAGCGCCAGGGACTCAGGTTCAATTCCCCCCCCCACCCCGGCATCTCCACATTAGGTTGATTGGCCATGCTAAATTGTCCCTTAGTGTCAGGGGATTTGCAAGGTAAATATGCGGGGTTACGGGGATAGGGCTGGGTAGGATTGTTGTCGGTGCAGACTCGATGGGCCTCCTTCTGCACTGTAGGGATTCTATTCTAATCTCTCTCTGCCCACCTTATCTTGCAGCATTTCACTATCTGCCAACTTGAAAAAGTCCCGTTTCTGCCCACTCTACTTTCCATCATTACCCAATCCTTACTCCCAATTCCATGAGCCCTTATCTTGCCAATTAACCTTTTACTCAGCGCCTTATTAAATATTTTTTGGGAATATAGGTATAGTAAATCTATTGGTTCCCTTTTCTCTACCCTACTAGTCGCTTTGGGATTTATTTTTTTAGGATGGTAGATGTCTTTCCCTAAAGGACATCACTGAACCAGATGGGTTGACACAGCAATTGATAGCAGTTGTACTTGAGACTAGCTTTCAATTCCAGATTTTATTTTTTAATTTGAATATAAATTCTGCCAGCTGCCATGATAGAATTTGAACCTGTGCCCCAAGAGCATTAACCCAAGCCTCTGGATTACTAGTCCAGTGACATAACTGTAGGGGGAGACGGTTGCATAGAGGAAAGAGGCATGCAAGAGTAGGCTGTGAAATGGTCTCTTCGCGAGAGTTAGGTTGCATGGCTTCCACATGACTTTGCAATAGGTCAGTAATTGATCCATACAAACCCAGGAAGGTCCTAGTCCTGCTAGGTGATGCCGAGTAAGCTGATCTCAATCAGCACAACAACAGAGGAAGGAAAAAGCTCAAATTACCTGCATGTGTGGAAATTATGTTAAGAATAGTACTTGGATTTAGAATAGTCTGTTAGGTGTTCACTGGAAAGGCTCACCCTCGTACTCTGCAAGGTGAAACATTGGGGAATCTTATTCCAGCAAGAATTAAGCAACATCAGAAAAGAAAAACATTTGTGGAAGAAGACCTGAGGGTCAACTCCTTCCTATGCAAGATGTTATATTCTTTTACACCAACCTATGTTACTTGTGCATCAGATATGCAAAAAGAGAGCCTCTATACACTCTGCTGGTGTTGGCTCAGTGAGTTCTTGGTCAGCTTAGAGAAAGAAAGGAGACACCAATCTTCATTATGACCAGAAAAGTATCTACCAATATCAGCAGCATGTTGCTCCCGCAGTTTCTGACCCTTGAATACTAGGCCTGCCCAACTTGGGAGGGAAATGTGTGCGCGGTGATTGAAGTTGGCCATCAGATAGGAATGTTTTACATCTTGATGCAGGGAATGAAGGCTCAGGTGAGGAAGATTATTTTAAATTGGAAACACGTCTTTTACATTATACTGCATGCTTCAGATAGCTATACAAGACAGAAACAAGGGAAGTTCTTTACAGACTCTGTTTCAAAGTGAAAGACAACCAGCACCCAAAGTATGAGAAGACCAATAGGTGCAAGACTACTGGAGTAACCACAACTGCTCAAAAGTACACATCAAGTCTCCCCTGCTTAATAGATTTATTCAGTAATATCGTCAAGAAATCGAATTCCACCATTTCATGGTCAATGCATTATTTAGCAATTATACTGCCATTACAAGGCATTACAGTTTTGTTACAATTAGGTCACTGAACTACCGCAGTGATGCATCAACTTTAAATCATTTAAATGTGACCACAAAGTATTTTATTGCTGTATGAACACGGTTATCTTTCAATGGAAAATTGCAGCTTGTTAAATGAATTAGAATCCTATTCGAGTAGAATCAGAATAAAGTCGCTGAATTGCTGCGACCAACCAAGACTCTCACAAAGCTGCTGTTACCCAAAATACCTAACAATAACAGACACGGCTATTATTCGGTTTAAACGTTCTGTCGCTTATATTCACTGTGCCATCAATGTTAACCTCAGGAGAGGTTCAGCCTCATAGCAGGAGTCACACAAAGTGCTGATGAAATTCACCCTCGAAGTGGATGAATTAAACGGAGACAAAAAGACTGATCATTAAAAGGATTCGAATGAAATGAGATTGGACAGCTTCAATTCAAACATCCTGATTGAAATCGTCCTCAAATTTGGCAAACATACTCGTTGGAGTGGGTGCAGATAAGCTACAGAAAGCCACTTTCTATAGCAAATAAAATAAAACATAGCACACTTTAGCAGGAACACAGTTTAGTGGATCTATTCCTTCATTTCCCTCCGTGAAGTCTAAGAACTGTGGGAGTCGGTACAATCAATCCTGAACAATTACTCATGGCCCTTTTATTCTTGAACAGTAGTGCTTTTTAATAATGCAGATTATTCCTCTGGGTGTCAGGTTAAAGTAGCTCTTAGTGAGAACACCAATTTACCATTGTTAGACATGTGCTCTAAATGTTACTTGATCAAAGCATTTTTCCTTTTAGAAAAATAGCTTGGATGACGATTGCACAATCCCTACATAACCCCCACTCACACAAAATTGAGCCCAGACAAAGAACAAACAAGAACAAAGAACAGTACAGCACAGGAAACAGGCCCTTCGGCCCTCCAAGCCTGTGCTGCTCATTGGTCCAACTAGACCATTCGTTTGTATCCCCCCTGAATTGCTCTCGTATGACCCCCTGCTCTTTCTACCTACGTCATTTTCACCAATGTGTACAATTACATCTGTTTGATTACCTTCCCTTTTTAATATGCTTCCTACCCTCTCGGAGACATACAGTACTCCGGCACCAGGGAGGCAGACTACTATCCTGGAGTCTCGTTCACGCCCGCAGAACCGCCTGTCCGTGCCTCTAACCATCGCATCCCCCACCACTATTTCAGACAGTGAGTGTTACATGGCCATTAATTTATGGATATTTGGATGAGCACTTGAAATATCATAACATTCAAGGATATGGGACAAATGCAGGAAAATGGGATTAGTGTGCCTTTAGTGGTAGTTATTGTCGGTGCAGACTCGATGGACCAAAGGGCCTTTTCTGCACTGTATGACTATGACTAGAATGGTGACAGCCTGGTGTAAATCGTCACAATTTACCACGGAGACTAATGGAATGCACCTGCAGCACAAGCCACAGTGCTATTGTAGTCAACACCATACGCATACATAGTCAGTGGATGTATTAAGCAAAAGCCAAGACTTTAGTGCTTCAAGGTAGTCTAGCCGAGCTTTGTATTATGGTTGGGCCTATGAAGTATTTCTTACTAAACCCTGTTCTCATAAAATCTGTTCCTTTCAGCTAGTCATCAGCTGTTTGTTAGGTTCCCGTCCATCTGTTTGTCCTGGAATAGCTCGAGTTGAAGCCTACCATGTGCCAGGTACGGAGACAGCACCATCTTCCTTGCAGCTTTTCCAGAAGACATTTTAACTGGGCATGAGTTACATCTCCTCAAGAATCAGGAAACTGACATACTGAGCACAGTCGGAAACCTCAGAGGTCTCAATTTAAAAATGAATTAATTAACTCAGTTTTATAAACTGAAAATTTAATTATCCAAATTGCTGAGGACAGGTTCTTAACTGTAGAAAGGGAGATAAATGACATTTGAGTATACACCGTCATCCATATTACCACTCAAAAGCATCCTCTGTATAAAAATCTTGTACGCACCAAGTATGCACCACCAGATTAAATATTAGATTCCCCTTAGCACTGAAATCATGTAGAACACGTCACAGCTATCCATTCACAATGTCATTTTGGGTGTACAACAATATGCTTCTCAAACCATTGGGGAGGTTTCCCTGTCTTTTTTTCCCCAATGGAGGTGGAATAAAAGAGGGTTTTTTCCCCAATGGAGGTGGAATAAAAGAGGAAAGTTAATCAAATTTTGCCCAGCGATGTTTACATTTGGAATGTCAGACTTCTGAAAGAAGCATCATTATTTGAAGAGTGAAAGCATTGAGGATCATTGCACAGTTCAAGTGGCTATTCTTTTAGTTTACATTCAATTGCAGTATTTACTATAAAGTATGCCATGCTATCAGTCTTTGTCATTGCTATTTGGGAACAGTTACTTCCTGGAATATATTGTATTATTGGTTATCATTTTCTAGGGATATAGATCCAAATTTCCTTGGCAGATTTCACATCAAGTACTTTCACAAAACTACATGTTTAATAATATCCCCCTTAATGGCAATTCATTCTAATTTCACTACAGTTAATGATCACAACTTGGATCAATACTTGTAAGCACCCTCCCACTATAAAAGCAGAATATATAAAAAACAAAAAGATAGATCAAGTTACTTCAAGAATTGCACTGAGAGCAATCAGACAGATTGAAAAAATATTTGAGCCAAACCTGTGGTTATGAGATAAAATTAAATGCATCCCCAAAGGCTGCCAAGAAGTCTGTTATTGGTGGCAATGCAACCTTCACAAGAGATCATTAAAGTAAAGCAATATTGGACATTTTGGTTTAGATCTGATCAAAGACATAGCAAATGTTTAGTGGCACCACAGATACAATCTGCAGTGCATTTCTTTCAGCCAAGCAGTCAAACCCAAACTGATGCAGCGAAGAGAAAAAAAACAATTTTTGAGACTTACTAAGCAGCGGAATCATTGAGCTGGTATTCCCTGGATCGACCAAAGCAAGCCTGAACTCCAGCGTCGCCCCAGAGCCTTCTGATCACATTTGCTAAATCTTCAGGCAAGATGCCCTGCTCCTCAGCAGTGCCAGACAACGCAAACAGCTGGCGTGCATCATCCTGAAGAAAGAACACAGCAACAAATGTTAGAAGGTTCCAGTTATGGTCAGCCTTCACAGTTGACTCCTACTGGAGATACTGCTTGCCTTTCTCCTTTTAAAACAAAACAAATTCATAGTCATTTTGCCATGAAGATCACCGTTTGGAGATCTTAACACATCATATGGGTGGGACATGCCAATCAACATTAGCATCAAGCAATCCCAGTTCAAGTGCAGTACAACCAGTTGAAGAATAAATCTCCCTCTATTTGAACAATATGCTTTAATCCCAAAGAATTGGTGCTTTCTGCAATAGACCAAATTAGTAGCATTTTATGCTTGTCCCACTTTGTCCAGGAACTAGACTGTGAATGTTCAAACTAATTCATTTTTAAAAATCATTTGTGGGACATTTGTTGCCCATCCCCAGTTGCCCATGGAGGGCAATTGAGAGTCAACCACATTGCTGTGGCTCTGGAGTCACATGTCGGCCAGACCAGGTAAGGACAGCAGATTTCCTTCTCCAAAAGGACACCAGTGAACCAGATGGGCTTTTCCGAAAATTGACAATGGTTTGTTTGATGGTCATCAGTAGATTCTTAATTCCAGATTTTTTTAAAAATTGAATTCAAATTCCACCAACTGCCGTGACAGAATTCAACCTGGGTCCCCAGAACATTAGCTGAGTTTCTGGATTAATAGTCTAGCATTAATATCATTAGGCCATCGCCTCCTCTAGGGCCCCAATAACAGAGACCGTAAGACATTGGAGCAAAAGTAGGCCATTCGGTCCATCGGGTCTGCGCTCCCATTCAAATGAGTTAATGACTGATCTGATGGGATAATCCTCAACTCCACTTTCCTGCCTTACCTCATAATCCTTGATTCCCTTACTGATTAAAAATCGATCTCAGCCTTGAACACACTTAACAACCCAGCCTCTGTAACCCTCTGCGGTAAAAGATTCCACAGATTCACTACCTTCAGAGAAGAAATTCCTCCTCATCTCAGTCTTAAATTGATGACCCCTTACTCTGAGATTATGCCCTCTGGTCCCAGACTCTCCCACAAGGGGAACCACCTTTCAGCATCCACCCTGTCCTTGTTCCCCTCCCAACTATTCGTAATCAGTAAGCTTTTGAGAGGAAGATTTTTTTTTTAAATAGCTCAAGTGTGTGGACAATTTGAATAGCCAGCAGCAAGCTTTTCTCGGTTTGCTTGTGGAGCATGGGTGTCGCTGGTTGGCCAGCATTTATTGCCCAGCATTTATTGCCCATCCCTAGTTGCCCTAGAGAAGGTGGTGGTGAGCTGCCTTCTTGAATCGCTGCAGTCCATATTCTGCGGGTTGACCCACAATGCCATTAGGAAGGGAATTCCAGGATTTTGACCCAGCGACTGTGAAGGAACGGTGATATATTTCCAAATCAGGATGCTGAGTGGCTTGGAGGGGAACTTGCAGGTGGTGTTCCCACGTATCGGTTGCCCTTGTCCTTCGAGATGGAAGTGGCTGTGGGTTTGGAAGGTGCTGTCTAAGGATGTTTGGTGAATTGCTGCAGTGCATCTTGCAGATAGTACACACTGCTGCTACTGAGCGTCGGTGGTGGAGGGAGTGATGTTTGTGGATGTGGTGCCAATAAAGCAGGCTGCTCTGTCCTGGATGGTATCAAGCTTCTTGAGTGTTGTTGGAGCTGCACCCATCCAGGCAAGTGGGGAGTATTCCATCACACTCCTGACCTGTGCCTTGTAGATGGTGGATAGGTTTTGGGGAGTCAGAAGGCGAGTTACTCGCCGTAGTATTCCTAGCCTCTGATCTGCTCTTGTAGCCACTGTGTTTATGTGGTGAGTCCAGTTGAGTTTCTGGTTAATGGTTACCCCAAGGATGCTGACGATGCAGGATTCAGTGATGGTAACATTGAATGTCAAGGGACGGTGGTTAGAGTGTCTTTTATTGGTGGTGATTATTGCCTGGTATTTGTGTGGCGCGTATATTACTTGCCACTTGTCAGCCCAAGCCTGGTTATTGTCAAGATCTTGTTGCATTTGAATGTGGACTGCTTCATCATAGGATCATAGAAAACCTACAGTACAGAAAGAGGCCATTCGGCCCATCGAGTCTACACCAACCACAATCCCACCCAGGCCCTACCCCCATATCCCTACATATTTTACCCACTAATCCCTCTAATCTACGCATCTCAGGACACTAAGGGGCAATTTTAGCCTGGCCAATCAACCTAACCCACACATCTTTGGACTGTGGGAGGAAACCGGAGCACCTGGAGGAAACCCACGCAGACACGAGGAGAATGCGCAAACTCCACACACATAGTAACCCAAGCCGGGAATCGAACCCAGGTATCTGGAGCTGTGAAGCAGCAGAGCTAACCACTGTACTACCATGCCACCCAAAAGTATCTGAGGAGTCACGAATGGTGCTGAACATCCCGCAATCATCGGCGAACATCCCCACTTCTGACCTTATGATGGAGGGAAGGTTATTGGTGAAGCAGCTGAAGATTGTTGGGCCTAGGACACCACTACCCTGAGGGACTCCTGCAGAAATGTCTTGGAGCTGAGATGACTGACCACCACCACAACCATCTTCCTATGTGCCAGGTATGACTACAACCAGTGGAGTGTTGCCCCTGATACCCAATGATTCCAGTTTCACTAGATGGTTGTTTATTTCAGCACTCACCCCAAAATCTAACTCAATGGCATCCACTCTCTCAAACACACACACGTACACTCAAGGAAAGTACAGGTGAAGAAAATAGTACACTTTTACAAGTTATTAAAAAAAGGAACAGTTCATAATTCATGTGGTTGTCATGTTCTGAAAAATACCCATTGCAAGACTGATGAAAAGACATTTTCATTCCTTTAGTACAGCTTAGGAAAATTCAACTGCCGAATGTCATTTTCAGGATTCTCTTGAAAAGATAGGTTTTAGGCAGGCGATAAAGCTACTTGCTTCTAATCTTGGTACCAGTAAGACAGTTCGATGTATTGGTGGACATGAAAAGGAGGAGGCTTGGAGACCTTATGATGTTACATACTTCTCATTCCCCACCTGGACTTGCACTGAACCACGGAATGAGATCGCATAGGCAATTTTTATTTCTACATCACTAATCATCTTCAGAATAGGGAATCTCTGTACCGGACAGGGAGACAACTAGTTTCCCTTTTCTAGATTGCTCCACCATCAAGGATTTACAGGAAGAGTTATGGATAACACACAGAACGTTGGTATTATCAAATTACACATGGCTCCTAGGAACTTAATGAAGTGCATTGTCCAAGAAACATAGTTATTGCCACACAGATATTAACAAATACAAATTAACCCAGTATACACTAGTGTGCTGTTGCACAGGAACAACATAACTGGATAGAGTACGAAATAGCCAAAGCAGAAGAAAGGTTTAAGTGGTTAGCATTCAATAATGGGGTGGCACGGTAGCACAGTGGTTAGCACTGCTGCTTCACAGCTCCAGGGACCTGGGTTCGATTCCCGGCTTGGGTCACTGTCTGTGTGGAGTTTGCACATTCTCCTCGTGTCTGCGTGGGTTTCCTCCAGGTGCTCCGGTTTCCTCCCACAGTCCAAAGGTGTGTGGGTTAGGTTGATTGGCCATGCTAAAATTGCCCCTTAGTGTCCTGAGGTGAGTAGGTTAGAGGGATTAGTGGGTAAAATATGTAGGGATATGGGGGCAGGGCCTGAGTGGGATTGTGGTCGGTGCAGACTCGATGGGCTGAATGGCCTCTTTCTGTACTGTAGGGTTTCTATGATTTCTATGAATAAGGTTAACAGCTAAAAATTTTCCCTCACGAATCTGTAAATTTCAGTTTCCAGCCAGCTGCATTAATTTGTTTTCCTTTTTTCCTGAATTGTTTGAGTTTCCATTGTTTGATGAGGTGGGAAAATTATTTAAAATGGTTTAAAAGACATGTTAAGAATCAAATAAAATCTTCATAAAACATCAGATTTTTTAAAAAGCACAAGCTAGGCTTTTTAAAAAAAAATCAAAATACGTTTTATCCATGACTCTGGTGATGTCATCAGGGGAGGGAAAAGTGATATAGGGTCGCATGGTTGCACAGTGGACAGCACTGCTGCCTCACAGCGCCAGGGACACCGGTTCAATTCCAGCCCTGGGTGACTGTCTGTGTGGAGTTTGCACATTCTCCCCGTGTCTGCATGGGTTTCCTCCGGGTGCTCCGGTTTCCTCTCTCAGTCCAAAGTTGTACAGGTTAGATGGATTATCCATGCTAAGTTGTCCCTTAGTGTCAGGGGGACTAGCAGGGCAAGTACGTAAGGTTATGCGAATAGGGCCTGGGTGGGATTGTTGTCAGTGCAGGCTCGATGGGCGGAATGGCCTCCTTTTGCACTGTGGGGATTACAAAGAAAATTACAGCACAAGAACAGGTCCTTTGGCCCTCCAGGGCTACGATTCTATTCTATGATTCCTATTCTATAATAAAGCAGGTATCTGAGTCGCAACCATTAATGACAATAACACACCATGATCCAAATAAAATAAAATCACTACTCAACCTCTAATTTCTCACTCATTCCAAAAGGAACCAATCAAACAGTGTTCTCATCAAATGCTGAACCAATAGCAATAGGTTGCCAAAATTGGTTCGTAAGTTTCTCCTCCACACTCACCACAAATCAAACGCAGTGCTGAGACCATCACGAGTGTCTCTTTTAGCTAACTGACCTGAACTCGATCTCATACCAAACTGGAACAGGCTGTAAAATTAAATGAATTACACAAATTGGATAAACAAATACCATATCTACTTGTGTATAGGTCAACCCCATGATTTTTGGCCTTAAAAACCCATCGGTTTTTATTTACCTCATGTAAAAGTCAAGGTCAACTACTTTTTCAGGGATCAAAGCCC
This sequence comes from Mustelus asterias, assembly GCF_964213995.1. Lineage (NCBI taxonomy): Eukaryota > Metazoa > Chordata > Chondrichthyes > Carcharhiniformes > Triakidae > Mustelus > Mustelus asterias. The sequence continues at coordinate 145,779,367 of NC_135803.1, read as the reverse complement.
AAATCGTCCAATCTCTACACACATCAGAAATGCCAATTAATTCCTCATTGAAACAGTTACACATACCATAATTCCTCCAGTTTGTTCTTGGCAATTAAGATTGCAGATTGATTTTGATTTTTGGGAAGAGAAACGAATAGATCGAAGACGGGCAATAAACAGTACTCATGGAAACAGGATGTTGGAACCAACTTTCAAAACAAACTTCAAATAAATTAACCGCCAAGCTCCTGTGTTCTCAAATCACCAGACTTGACCTTCCTGGGGAAAGGGGAAGCTCAGGCTCTTGCCAACTGCTGCCTCAGTGTAATCCCCCTGCAGCAAGGCCTAGGTCAAGGGCTGGGAGCTGCCTTCATGACATTTTCTAATGGTGTGGCTATAGGAAGGAAAAATGGACAACACTGATAAAAGAAAATGGGTTAAAGGGATATGGGGAACAGGTTGGGAGGTGAATTTGAGACCAGGGAGAGATCAGCCATGATCTGGTTGAATGGCGGAGCAGGCTCGAAGGGCTGAATTGACTACTTCTGCTCTGAATTGCTATGTTTCTATATATGTAACATGCACTCTGTCAATGGCATTAAAATAGTTAATGATTAAGCTGGGAGACAACTTGGAACCTTACTAGATTGGAGTTTGGTCACAGATCAGCCATTATCTCATTGAATAACGGAACATGCTTGAGGGGCTAATTATGTCTAATCAATACAGAGCAAACAACAAAGCTAATGTTGAGTGAAATACCTAATGCAAGTCAGATAAAGTCACAATCAAATTACAGCACTCTGAGCGAAACACACATTTGAGTACAGCATCCAGGGAGGTCATGAAATGACGGAGGCAGGATAAAGAATTTTTACAGGCTGATTTATTTTTATTCTTGCTTGGGACATGGGCTGATTGTAGTAAAAACCCATCTAGTTTACTCATGCCCTTTAGGGAAGAAAATCTTCCATCCTTACATGATCTAGCCTTCACGAGCAATGTGGTTGACCCTTAAATGCCCTCTGAAAAGGGCTAACAAGCTGCTCAGTTCAAGAGCAATTAGGAATGGGCCTGCCAGCAACACCCACATCCTATTATAAAGAGAAGACAGGGAAAACTTGGACATTTCATCTTGGAAAGGTGGCATCCCAGCAATGATTTTTGGTTGACAAAGGAGTCAAAGGAAATAGGAGGTAGACAGGAAAGTAGAGCGGAGGCCAGAATCAAATGGCACAGCAGGCTTGAGGGGCTCAATGGCCTACTCTTGCTCCTAATTCTTATGCATGAGCTTGGGAAATATAAAAGATAGCTTAGAAAAAGGTTAGCCTGGAAAATTGTGTTAAATCCCAGTGCTGGACAAAAGGAAAAGTTCAAATGAATTAATTTAAATTTAAGATTTAAAAAGGAAAATCAAAACAAATATCAATGGCATTCTTCCTCGACACACAACAACCACCGCAAGCAGTGGATTCCTGAATAGGATAAAAGAGGTGAAAATCCTGGCATCATTTACGACTGGATGCTTCAGTTGGTGGGAGGGGGATAGACAGATGCAATCAAGATGGTCTGACTGCCCTTCCCCGTCTGACATTATCTTGCAATAATGACCTCACAGAAGAATTTCTGCACAAGGCTGATGGCAAGGGAGGTGTGGAAATGCACTTCACCATAAAGTAATGCTGCAACTTTAATCAACTGCAGTGCAAAGGATACTGAAATATGCTTTCTTAATCCTTTCATTAACAGCTTGTCACCGGAGTGAATTGAGTAACATCTGTATCATTAGGGATTTCAAAACCATCTGCGACTTGTGTAACAGTCAGTCATCAGTCATCCACTGAAGAACAGTAAAACGGAATGTAAAATGCTGAACCTCTTTCCCACTTGCACCCATTACACTTACTTGCACTAACTACTGAAAAGGTACAGTTTCCAGGGTGTCCAACACAATAAGGACGTACAAAACAGCACTGAACAACCTAGCCTATCAAATTATAGCAAACTGCGCTATCCAGCAATCTACCAACTGGAATTTCTGATGTTCTCCTAATCTGAATCACTTTACCAACTGGAAGCAATTACAAAGTTATCCAGAATCTACATACTGTATTATTTTATGCTTCGATTTTTGTTTTATGTACTGTTGAAGATTAGGAAGTAAAAAGAACACTGTTATTTACTTCCTGAGTATTTGCGTTTATAAGCTCATTCTATAGGTATTACGCCATATTCCATTGGTAAATTGAACTCTCCGTTAACTGGCATTTTTCATTAGTCGGCACCACCCATTTCCTTGCGCATGCTAGTTCATTTTACTGTAATTGTAAATTCCCTGTGAAATAGAACAGTTCAGATCCGAACAATTGCTGGAAATCAGATACAGCAGAATTGCCCAATAGAAAAATTACTGTTTTTTTCCTTTACTCTTTCATGGGATGTGGGTGTTGCTGCAAGGCCAGCATTTGTTGCCCATCCCTAACTGCCTTTTAACTGAGTAGCAGTTAAGAGTCAACCACATTGCTGTGGATCTGGAGTCATGTGTAGGCCATACCAGGTAAAGGTGGCAGATTTCCTTTCCTAAAGGACATTAGTGAATCAAATGGGCTTTTACGACAATCGGCAATGGCTTCATAGTCACCATTAGACTTTTAACTCCAGATTTCTATTGAATTTAAATTTCACCATCTACCATGGGGTTCGAACCCGGGTCCTCAAAGCATTACCTTGGATCTTTGGATTACTAGTCCAGTGACAATACCGCTATGCCACCACCACCCTCATTATTTCAACGTACAACCCCGAGATTTGATAAAAACTGTGGGGAAGAACAGCTGTTCACTTAACTTTCTTTTTCAGCCTAGAATCCTAGCAGTATCTGAGTTTTCCATTCCAAAAAGTTAGAAAGTCTTGAAATATAACAGAACAAAGTAAGATGTCTAGAAGGTGTTTACACCTTATAACAGAATTGCAAGCCATTGTCCCCAATTATATTCTCTTTCCCCAAGAAATAAAAGTCATGACGAAAGAGTTAGGATAGGAGACCAAACCACTTGGTCAAAAACAATGAAATGCATAAAGTCAATGAAGATCATCTGGGAATGGTGATGATGAACAAGTGGAACTTGGCATCAGACAGAATACAGCCAGCTGAGTTTTGGACAAGTTGGTTTTTGAAGGGTGGGAAGCCTGTGAGGATAACATTAGGGAAACTGAATCTAGAAGCGACAAAAGCAGTGGTAAGGTTTAGTGTAAAGTAGTGGTAGAAATAGAAGTGGGTATTGTTGTGCAGGACAGTGGTTACCGTACAGGAGGTGGTGGTAGCATGGCCCATCCAGCCCATGTGGAAAAGTAAACAGTCTTGGGTAGTTTGAGGGATTTGTAGCTCATCACTGGATTCAACCTGATACAATATTTGGCATGGACTGGTTCAGCTTGAATGACTGAATGACAAGAATTTTAGACAGCCGATGATTTTTTTTTACATTTAGGTGCTGGGAGCACACTGGGGGGGGAATAATTGTTGGAAAAGTCAGTCAATGATTGAAGGGTGTGTTTGTTCATTGGCAGCTCACTGGACCTCAGTTCAGGAGGCTGCTTGCAGCCAACCCCTGCACTCAGAATTATTCCTCCTGCGCCCTTCACTTCAAAACGTAAACAGCACAACTTTCCTTATTCATTGATATCAACATTTGGGTTGCCAAATATTTTCTAGTTTGTCTGCAAAAATGTGTTTTATGGAGCATTTAATACCAGCTTTATGCTTGCCTCATGTCTAGAGGGGAAAATCAGGTAGAGAATAAACCAGCAGACTGGTATATAGTGTCGCTCTCCAAAACCTAGGTCTGTCTTATTTGAGTCCACAACAATAATTGTTAGGAAACAAAGGTAATTGTAGGTAAAATTATTTGTATTTGTGGGTATTAGAAACAAGGTATAGCTCCAAGCAAGTTTAAATTGGAGTTTCTGCATAAGAAAGGTAACTTCAGTTACCTTCACGTGAAACAAAGGTGCCTGATGTCTGAAGAGTATTGGTCATTTTAAGATTGCATTGTAATTAAAGGGTTTACAACTTGAAAACAAACAGGGTTTATAGAAAAAGACTAAGCAATTGCTTAGCAACCAGGTGCTTGCATTGAAAAATATAAGCGCTTGTGATTCAGTTGGAACCAGGTACCTGAGAAGAAAGTAGCTCTCAGCAACTGACAGCAGAGAGGCAGGATAATTGAGTAAGGAGAAAAAAGCAAGTCCCAGAAGCTAAAGAACAGATAGTTCTAGGAACCAGGGAATGAAAAAGAAGTCCAAGAAAGACTGAAGTCAATGGGCCAAGACACTGTTCACTGAAGTTAAAGAAAGTGGCAGAGAAGCACTCCCAATTAAAGGCAGCCAAAATATGCAGACCTGGAGAAGTTGGATAGCGAGAAGCCAGACATCGGAGGTAATACAGCCTGCGAAGCAGTGGTGTTCTGTTGGCATGGTTGGGTACCTGAGAAATTGTGCGGAAGCTTGAATGTACATGGTGTTCCATGGCAGAGGAATACTGAAGGAGAGATTGAAATCCTGGAAGTGGATCCTTGGTGAAGGCATTTGAAAGAAAGCATTGTTTGGGAGAAGATTCCAAGGCATATTCGTCAAGAGTGGAGACTGGAAACACTCATGTGGAAGTTAGCGTTTCAGTGAAAGCAGTTGGCATGGGGGGGGGGGGGGGGGGGGGGGGTGGTATTGGGTATTATTGGCCACTTGCTTTCTGAGTGTGGTGTATCTGACCACAGTTAGCCTGCCAGTTCACATGGCTCGTACACTTACCAAGAACATTATAGTATATTTTGCAACTTGTGTTATCCTTAAAAATCTGTATACATCTGTGAAGATACAGGGGTGAAGGAGTATTATTGTCAATCTTTTCGTGTTCAATAAATGTTGTATTCTTTTGTTAAAAGTTAATTGGCAGTCCTATGAATGTTCATTCACATCTCTGAACAAAAAGGTTAGGGTTTATTGAGCCAGTGTTTCTATTCTGGGACCTGACTGTATTGTATCAGTTGGGATCATAACACAATGCATGAAGCCAGTGCCAACAACATATTTCATTTTAAGCAAATGTAAAGGAAAAGCCTCATTAAGCATTGTTCGCAATCAGTGAATAATGTGAACAATAGGTATCAGGAGAGTGATAGCTATAGAAAAGCATAACACAAAAGCTATTCCTCTATAAAGAGTTTTACACACTTGCAATGGGTGTGCAATTTATACTTAGAATCTTCGCAGTTGCATTTCATTGATGCTTTCATGATGTTACAGAATGACAGCTGCAGATTCACAAGCTTTTAGGTTTCAAGGCTTTTATTCTCCTTGTCTATAGTTACAATTATTTTTTGCAAATTACTCAAATACCACTTCACAATCTTTGAAGTACTTTAGGTCTGAATGGAATTGCAAGTATTAAAAATTGGATAGCTAAATATTTACGATAGGATAAAATCTGCAAACTCCCCATCACAACTGCGAAATATTCAGATCATTTGCATAATTTAACAAAAGCGGTGCCCATTTAAAGCACAGCAATTATTAATTTTACAGCATAATTTTACATGCATCAACTCCACAAAAATAGAGCTGGTCCATGCTTTAATTTTCCGTGGTTCCCCAACCCCGTATATCTAAAAATATCAACAGGATAACATTCCCAGGGACCAGCTAATCTTGATGCATCGGGTGTAAGCAAGATACTGGTGAGGATTTTCCTCTTCTCAAGCCTCTACTTGATAGATCTGAGGGAGGACTCCGGAGACTGAAATTTAAGAGGTGTAATCATGGCCAAATTCACAAAAACCATTCTGCTTTACCATGGAATCTAACAAGTTAAGTCCAGGTATAACAGTTCCGCAGTTCCATACCAGCAAGTGAAGATGAGTGGAGACAAGAAAAAGAGGAAGAAAAGAATGCTTTCATGCAAGAAGGCGCAGAGAAAGGAATGGGGGAAAAAGAGAAGAACGATGGAAAAGGAGGCAAAAAGAAAAAGAAAAGTGAAAGAGAGAGAGATGGTTAATGTATTCAAACATGATTATATTTCACAGTTTCTTCACCATTTTGTTTGCCCTGATATTACCACACAGTCAATAACACACAGAAAGCAGTACTATCAAACATGTAGAGCCAGTTACAAGAAATGAGCTAGTTGGACTATTGATTTGACTTACTGCTCTGCCAGACTCTCCAAAATCTATCTTCAGGTTTCCCATGGCTTTGATGATGGCCATGATGGATTGGATGGTGTTACTGTATACCACAGCTTTGTACTGTCTGCATTCTTCTTCTGAGTATCCATCCTCGTGGATAATCCTGGGGGGCCATGAAAGAAATCCTTAAAATCCGTGCAACTCCATTATCCCTGTCACATCACACAGCCAGAGAGAAAATAATGTCCATGAAACTGTGGCCCTCGCTCCACCTCCTAACCCATTTCATTCAGCCTCTGACAATGCTGCACCTGCAATCTCGCAAGAGGGTTACATTCTAGTTAATCCCCCCCCCCCCCCCCCCGCAAACCCCATCTGAAAGACAAGCTGGTTAGGTGGGCTGGCCATGCTGAATTGTCCCTTCGTGTCCCAAGGTGTGTAGTTTAGGGGGATTAGCGGGACAAATAAGTGGGGCTACGGGGATAGGGTCTGGGTGGGATGATCTGTCGGTGCAGACAGCAGTATTGCCCCCTGAAGGTGACAATGCGGAGCAGCGTTAGAGTAAGGATCATGTGTTAGTGAGGGTTTATAAGACTATGTTAGAGTCGTGCACGAATGAGAGCAGAACAGACTGCGGACATTCTTTAAAACATCAGGGAGAATACTTACTTCATCTGTTTCACAATTGTGCTCTTCCCTGATTCTCCAGCACCTGTCAAGATAAAATAATAGATTGCTTTCAAGAACTTGAATTTAATAATGAAGTATTACAACATAACCTCACAAGACTATACAGTAGTTAACATTTTACAGTACACTTGATTTGTACTGATTCAAGTATATACTTAGGAAGTGATGAATTGCACTGAGGTAATTTACCTACCTCCCTATTCAAGATACTAATGCTGATGTAGATGATATTCTGCTGGAGGGGGAGGGGAAGAGAGAACAGATTTTTCACAAGCGCACAGTGCATCATTTTTCTTAATTTAAAATAAAAAATGAATTTATGAGCTCTTGCAATTGGGATACCATTGTAAAATCTATCCATTGTATGGATAAATGAAGACACTTGCTGAATTCTATCCCTCAACATCATTCTGCTGGTGATTTTAAAAGCAATTTTTAAAAAATCATTACTGGAATTCAATAAAATTTTAGCTACTGAAAAGTTAAATGGAGCAGTGGAATAAAGATTAGATGAAACTGTACAGCAAATTAACATTTCCTTCCCAAAAGGGTAGCGGAACTTTGTATTAGCCACTGAATGTAGCCACTGCAAATTAATTGCAATTCATTTTTTAAAATGCATATAAAATGTTCATTGCCCTCCACTTAAATGAATAGCAATGTAACCAGACATCGCACCATAAGGTATAGTGGCTAAAACACATTACACGCTGCAAATATTACCTCACACATCAGAAGGAAAAAATCAATGGCAAGACATTTTTCTAATGAAGACAATGCTTAGATAGAAAATGCATACAGAGGTGAAAAGTTGAAAATCACCCAAATATAACAAGCAATTTTTGTAAACCAGTTCAGCCCTGTAAATACAGGTGAGCACCTGATGCATAATCTCACCTTTGCCAACCTACATTTGTTAAAATGGCAATCTAATCAGCTATTGATATTACTGTGCTTTTTGCTTCAATGTCATGCAGTACAGTGGGGAGTATGGGAAAGGGAAAGAGATGGGTGAGGAACTTTCCAAGTGTCAGGGCGATACTACACTTTGCATAGCTTGTAAGCTCAAGTCAAACTGCAGAAACATTAATTGCTGCTCTGGTTCCTTAACCACTAAAATTCCTCACATATGATCTTTTGGATAAGTGGAGCTTGCCATTCCTGAACATATGTCAGTAAACAACACTGGAAATTCAAATCATAGAATCCCTACAATGCATTCGGCCCATCGAACCTGTACAGACAACAATCCCACCCAGGCTCTATCCCCGTAACCCCATGTATTACCCCTGCTAATTTCCCTGACACTAAGGGGCAATTTAGCATGGCCAATCCACCTAACCCACACTTCTTTGGACTATGGGAGCACTCGAAGGAAATCCACGCAGACACAGGGAGAACTTGCAAATTCCACAGTCACCCAAGGGAATTGAACCCAGGTCCCTGGCGCTGTGAGGCAGCAGTGCTATCCACTGTGCTACCGTGCCACCCTATAATAAACTGAAAGTTTGTCAACTGATGATCTAACATTCATCTTGGGTTCAATTCTCATCTGTTCTCCCTCAGTTTTTAAAAAAAATATATAATGCAAATGTTTTTATTTATTGCACTGAACTCTGCCCCAGCAGAATCACCATCAGAACCAAAGAAGACAGGAATTGTCAAACGCTTGATGCTAAGAGACATCGCCTTTAGTAAACACATGATACAAATTGAAAATTCTCTATCTAACTTTTTGTGCCCAAATTACATGACTCACCAGGTTTACCAAATTCTCACTGGCAGACCGCCCAACACATACAATAAACCATGGATAACAATTTTACTCTCACTAATAAAAGTCGACCTGGTTTGGAAGACTGGGCAAAACAAAATAGCTAAAATCTGGAATTATACCTGATGACCTTCTCTGGGTTATTTCTACTGTTATCAGATCTTCAAGCTCCACACACACAGCTCCTTCAATGACTAACAGAATGTCACTATCTTTCTCTTGGGCTTGCATTCTACTGATCTACTTATATGCATCAACATTTCAATCTGATTGCAAACTATAATACTATCAATGTCATGTCAAATATTCATTTCTTCCCCCATGTTCTTCTTGATGGACCCTTCACCATAATTACCTGCTACTTTTGATTTTTAAAAATGTCATTCTTTTCTAAGCATCAGATGGAAAACAGGGGAGGAAGTGCTGTGCATGGAAATAGCGTCCTCCATTTAGAGATAATAATCTCCTCTTTCCTTTTGGCTTCTCTATGAGAAGTTTCAAGATGTTGACCTCACCAAGTTGCGATGGGAGCATCAGAAAGTGACTCTAAAGCAAATCCATATTGATAAAAGTGGGTTATTCTGAGACTGAACTGGAAGATGATTCGGAATGTTGATGCAATTATTAACTCAATCATTGGCTAATTAATTTCAAAAGTGGTCATTTCAAAATGAAGGCAAGGACTTATTCAATGGAATAGAAGTTTTCTCTTTGGATTTCTAAACAGCTGTGCTTAGTTTATACTCGAGTTGTAGGCAGGTTATTGGTAGAATGGTTTATGAGGTTCTGGAATTTCACTCCAAGTCCAATATCTTTTCTCACAATGTATCTTGAAATATATTTCCAGAAGGTTTAATATTTGTGAAAATGCTATAATGCAGTTAACGCAGCAGCAGACGAATGTCAATAATGGGCTCAAAGGAAAACAACAAGGCACTGAAATAATATGGTTAACTACCTCAGAAAACGACAAAGCTTTGAAGTGTAAATTTCCACCACCACAATCCGAGAGATTATGCAATTATACACCACTCAAAACTCTCGACATAATCAATAGCTGCTGCAGGTCTGGCTGATCCCTGCGTGCTGCAATACGCACTCTGTTTTCTTATTCCCCTTGCGTCATGCTCATCCCACAAGGAACCAAATCTCTTGCACACCAAATATCAGCAGTTTAAAATTACCAATCTGGAAAAGCTTATGCAACGTTTATCACAGAATCTTACAGCACAAAGCAATGCTGTCCAGTCCATCACACCTAGCCTCTTTTGAAAGTTCTATCCAATTAGTTCCAACAACCTGCTCTTTCCGCTAAACCCTAAATAATTTTCCTTTCCAAGTTTATTTAATTCCCTTTTTAAAGTTACTTTTGAATCATTGCAGAACAAAAACCGTCAAGGATTTCCATGGTGAGCGCAGTAACGACGAGGATGATGATTTTACAGTCATTATATCAAAACAACTTTGGTCTAAAAGGAACAATTAGTACTTCAAAAAGTTCCTTAGAAGAGTTAGTAAGTTATTTTGGGCAGTACATTGTCCTTTGACTGAAGGAATGACAGGAATAAGTAGTCATATATCGTAGAGAATGGAGTCTTACGATTGGTCAGGTTATTGTGTTTGTAATAGGTCTGTACATGCTAACATCCTTGCTGCTGATTTGTGTTTCTTGAGTGAGGGTAGCCAGATGTCACTGATGTGTAGGTCATTGTCTTGAGGGACGGCATGGTGGTGATCATCTGCCTTGTAAAGTTGATCTCTCAGAACCACAACCTTAAATTTGTAGATCTCAGCGCAGTCATCTGAGACCTTTGATCTCAAAGAAATTGTGTATTTAGGAACAATGGATCTGCTGAACTTGAAGTAATGATTCAATGTACATGTTTGTTGCTTGGGATAATATAATTTAAAATATGCCTTTCAGTTTTGTAAAGGGGGCGGGGAATATGAAGTGTTCAATTGCTCTGCGATTGATTATGCAAGTCTGTTTAATATTTGCGCTCTGCTCTGTGCTTGATTGAGTCCAAAGCCAAGGTTAACCAGAGGAAAGCAAATAAACTGTAGAAAGAGCTGGAAGCTTAAGAAAGAAGCATGGAACAGACATTTTAAAGCACTGAATAAAACCTGCTACACATTAAAAAAACAATTATCATAGAATCCCTACAGTGCAGGGAGGCCATTCAGCCCATCAAGTCTGCACCTGATTCTCCAACAGAGTATCCCATTCAGGCCCAATTCCCACGACCCCACATATTATCCTGCTAATCCCTCTAACCTACACATCCCGGGACACTATGGGGCAATTTAGCATGGCCAATCAACCTAACCCGCACATCTTTGGAATCATGGTTTTCTAAAGCGACCTTTCTGTTCAGTATTTTAACAACTGCAATTCAATCGAAAATACAAAAGTGCATCAGTTTAAAATCAAATTTAGAGAGTTAGGCACCATGATGTGACCAAAATTGCAGCAGACTTATACTGTAATGGAGAATATTTGCTCCTTTGAAGTTTTACCAAGGTGATCGGATCAGTTACTCAAACTTAAAATAAAATGGACAATTTGAATAAGGGTCTGCATCTGAAATAACTCATCTGTTCTCTTAGATTAAACCTGACCAAAAAGAGTGTTTCCAAGTTGCAACATTTTCTGTTTGTTATTGAGAGAGAAAAAAATGATGTTACAAAGTAGCCCAAAGAAAACCTCAACCAAGGTCAGACTATTTGAATATCCAAAATCAAGTTATGTAGACCAGAACCCTAACAGTGTGTAAATTATACCCCCAAAAATAGGCAGAATTCTGGAAATATCCAGAACCAGGCAAATCACATTCTCAATATTTACATCTACCAAAAAACCCTTTTTAACTGGACTGTGCATTGAAATAGGTGAGGCGATGGCCTAGTGGTATCAATGCGAGACTATGAATCCAGAAACTCAGCTAATGTTCAGGGAACACGGGTTCGAATCCCACCACGGTAGATGGTGAAATTTGAATTCAATACAAAATATCTGGAATTAAGAATCTACTGATAAACATGAAAGCATTGTCGGAAAAACCCATCTAGTTCACTCATGTCCTTTAGAGAAGGAAATCTACTATCCTTACCCGGTCTGGCCTACGTGACTCCAGAACCACAGCAATGTGGTTGACTCTCAACTGCCCTCCAAGGGCAACAAACCTTGTCCAGCCAGTGACGCCCGTGTCCCGCGAATGAATTAAAAAAGTGAAACTTCTGAACACTCAATCTTTCAATGAAAGATATATTACACCTTCGAATACCTTTCAACCTATCAAGCCATTTGGCTAATCCTACTGCTTGACCATCCCTGGTGTCCTTTTCAAGCATTTTTCCTTTTAATGTAATACTTGTGGTCTCTAGCAAAGCTCTTCTGGTCCCGGTTCCCCTCTTCCCCCCCCCCGCCCCCCATTTAGTATTGGGATTCAGATGGAGTATTGCACTTAGAGCCACCGCAATTTAGGAAGGAGGCCAAGGCAGAGAGAGGGCCCAGAGGGATGCAAGACTACGGTTACATGGAGGAACAAGATAAGTGATGTCTGGTTCACCTGAGAGTAAAGGAAGTTTATGGGGAGATTTAAGATTTTGAAGGGTTTTGACAAATGAGTGTTACAAAGGGTTGTGAACGTAACCCAGTCCATCACACAAATCAGCCTCCCATCCATTGACTGTCTACACTTCCCACTGCCTCGGAAAAGCAGCCAGCATTATCAAGGACCCCATGCACCCCAGACATAGTCTCTTCTACCTTCTTCCGTTGGGAAAAAGATACTAAAGTCTGAGGACACGTCGAACTGCTTCTTCCCTGCTGCCATCAGAATTTTGAATGGACCTACTTCGTATTAAACTGATCTTTCTCTGCACCCTAACTATGACGGTAGTACTACAATCTGCAGTCTCTCCTTTCCTTCTCTCTGTACGGTATGCTTTGTCTGTATAGCACAAGAAACAATACTTTTCACTGTATACTAATACATGTGGCAAAAATAAATCAAATTATAATCCATGGTCAACCCCAGGTTGTTGTTGGTGGCACCCAGTTCTGGACCAATTTTTTTTTTGTTTAAAGCAGACATGGTTTGAGATTCAACATGCTTACTCTGAATAAAGCCACAAAATTCCACATAGTTCAAAAAGATAAAAGAACTTACCTTAAATGTTAGCCCATAAGATTTATATTGCAAGTATGAAGCACATGTGAATTAACAAGCAAACTGGTCAGATACACCACACTACACAATAAATGACAGATGCGACCAAAACAGGTTCCATGGGCTTCTCAACAACTCCAACTAGATGTTAGCCATCCTACTACGAGTCAATCTCTCTGAAACCGTGCCTCTCAGGAGTATCCATTCAACCTTGCCTTGGAATTCTTTCCAAAGATCATTCCAATTCAAAGGGTTTCAATCTCAACTTCCATATCATAATTCTCCTGGACTCCCGAGTACACTCAAACATTAACTAACAAACATAATTTCAGCTCTTTGGTCTTTCCAAGCGGAACACCACTGCTCCAAAGGGGTACTTCACTTCAAAAGCCAACAGTCTCAAGTCACCAACCTTCAATAACCTCCTGGATCTTCAGGGTTCCTACACAATTCTCTCTCTAATTTGGAGCCAGGCGCCCATTTTTCTGCTCCTTTCTTTAAACTCATCATGTTGCTCTCCCTCATCTGCAACACTTGCTGGCTAACTAACTAAAAAATTGATTACTCATTGCAACTTGAACTGATCTGGTGACCTATCAAAACACTCCAAGAGACTTCCACCCTTGTTACGTATACACAGTGGAAATTCCTGTACCTTAAATGTTATCATCTCCACAGACTGCTAATTTAGCACACAGAGACAAAGAAAAATGGATTTCAAAACAGGAAAAACTGTTTCCAATAGCAGAATGGTCAGTAACTAGAAATTGCAGACTTAGGGTAATTTTTGAAAACAACCAGTGGCGAGATGAGTTTTTTCTTTAAAACCACAGTGCATCATCTGGAATGCATTGCAGAAAATGTGAAGCAGGGACAATAATCACTTTCAAAGAGGGAATTGGATAACAATTTGAACAGGATAAACTTGCAGGGCTATGGGGAAAGGGCAGGGGAGTGTAAGTAACTGGATCTCCCTTTCAAAGAACCAGCACAAACAAAATGGGCCAAAAGGTAGCCTCCTGTGCTTATCATTCTATACTTCTAATTTTCTAAAACATGCGGAGTCAAAAGATCCTCAGCAAATTGAATCCTGACAGAACACAAGATACGTTGTAATGACAATGACTGCCTGTGCTCAGTAGTAATGTTGTCATTGTTAAGCCAGCTGGCCAGATCCCAGGGCTAACAATAGGTGCAGTGGCACTGGGTGTAAAAAGTACACATAGCAATTTATGAAACTGCCAAAATTAAATCAATGAGCAGAACTGAAAGATGGCGGTGACTCCCAGAGGATCAAGAAAAATTAGCTGCATGCACCGAACGTTCCCATGTCATAAAATACAGACACTTATAGATCAGCAAATGGTAGAGGGTCAGAACCGCATTTGCTGGCAATATAAAATTAAACTACAGCACAGTGAAGAGACAAAAAGGGTTAAGTTATTCCAATCCGACTTACAAAACCATTTTCTATCTTAACTCTAAAAAAAAATTAGTAGTGGATGATTTATTTTTAAAAGGTCTTGTGCAGCCAGAACCGATGACTGGTCGCATTTAACAAGACTGCAGTATACTCCAGGGAACTTTGAAAACATTATAAATGAAACGGTTTCATGGAATGTCACGTGATCTCTAAGCATAATTTACCTCTACATGCTTTTCCATTAAAGGAAGACACACTATGTTTGTTTCTCTTCCTCCCTCCCCCACTACTACAATATCGATCAATGACACTTCAGGTTAACCCATTTCCTATTTGTCGGGGAGTCCAAAGCTCAAGGTCATAAGCGTAAGGTAATCACTAATGGAGAATTTAGGAGAAGCTTCTTTGCCCAAGAGTTGTTTGAATGTGGAATGTGCTGCCACAAAGAGTACTTGCAATGAATAGCTTAGGTCTGTTTAAGGGGAAGCTAATTAAATATATAAGGGGGAAGTAATAGAAGGATTTGCTAATAGGGTCAGATGTAGAGGGCTAGGCGGAGGCTCATACGGAGAGTAAATTGTGGAGTTGACCAGTTGATTTGATTTATTGTCACATGTATTAGCATACAGTGAAAAGCATCGTTTCTTGCGCGCCAACAAAGCATACCGTTCATAGAGAAAAATGAGAGAGTGCAGAATGTGTTACAGTCATTGCTAGGGTGTAATTAAAGCATTGTTAGAGAGTTTAAAAGAGTTAGAATGACGTTTTAGAAGCACAGAACGAGTGTAAAAGATAGAATTAGATGGTATGCTGGGCACACTTGCAAGAAATCGTCTCGCTCCGGTGCAATCTTGGGTAAGTTGGGCTGATTGGCGTAATGCTGTATTGTAATGTAATTAATTCGATTAATATAGTTCTCATTAACGGACAAACAAGCCCATTTTGTTTTTGCTCCACAATTGTCCTCATTGTAAGTAAACTGGAACCAATTCCTGGTGTTTTAAATCTATCGCGATAATTTTCTAATCCCCACCGATTTGCAGCTTGTTAATGCATTTCGCATTTTCCGCAGCTACTAAATGGATAAGAGAGAGTGCATTGCATGGGGATTATTTAACCAAATGAGCTCAGATCACAATCAGCTGCCAGTATGGAAACTCCCTTCAGCTGCTGAGATGTCCATTAACAACACTGCAAAGCCATGGGAATTAAAAGATTACTTTGACATGATAGTTTTCAGACCACCTGGTAGGGGCTACTAACTAAATACATGAATCAATAGCTCAGCATAACAAACTGCTTTATAAATGGGTTAAAAAGTTTCATTTTTTTAAAAGTGTAAACAATTGGTTTACTACTTTATTTTGAATTTGACATGTCCCCAAACTCTGAGCAGGTTTACCACCCTTCAGCAAAATCTGATCTTCCTTGTCCCACATGGCCTTGAGTGAGGTACCTCAGGACATTGGAGGGCCTCTGATCCAAGTGGTCTCTCAAATGAAATATTCCTCCAAAATGGTACCTCGATTTCAGCAACATGCGAGGAGATCCCATGAGGTCATTCAACTCTCTGCATTCATCAACTGACATCACAAAGTATATTAATTCCCATGGATTTACAGTTTTGTTAATGTGCATTTCACCTGTTGAACAGAGTTTTCAATGGCAGCTGATAATGATGTGAGATTAATTGTCATATGCCCTTACACCCCAGAGCAACTGACTGAAACAGCCAGTTCAAAAGTCTGGAAACACGTAGAGTTAGTTTTCAGATTTCAGAGGTCCACAGCACAGCAGGTAAAGCAATCCTTGTCTATGCCCATATGAGCCTTCAGAGTTTTACTCCTCGTTTTACTTTAAGCTTTAAAAGATACTTTCACCTCCAGCACAGTGGTTAGCACTGTTGCCTCACAGTGCCAGGGACCCGGGTTTGATTTCCGACTTGGGTCACTGTCTGTGTGGTGTCTGCACGTTCTCCCAGTGTCTGCATGGATTTCCTCTGGGTGCTCCCGTTTCCTCCCACAGGATGTGAGGTTAGGTTTATTGGCTATGCTAAATTGACCCTAGTGTCAAGGGGATTAGCCAGATAAATATGAGGGGTTATGGGAATAGGGCCTGGGTGGGATTGTGGTCGGTGCAGACTCGATGGGCCGAATGGCCTCCTTCTGTACTGTAGGGATTCTATGAAACATAAAAACAGCTTGAACTATAATTCCACATCATGCCCTTACATAACATGCATTACATATTTAATGGACTTGCTAAAAGCTTAGCCAAGCTTATGGTACTTCCAAACCTCATATTGAGGTTGGCAGGCACTTCAACGTTACGACTTTATCAGGACAAAAATGGGGAAATAGGCACCTTATCACAGATGAAAAATGCCTTGCCAGTACAAGCAGATACCATTCTGGCTTCTCAAAAAAATGTAGCCTTGTCAAGATTAAAATCTGAGAACCTCTTCAATGTTAGATCGTTCCTGCAAAAAGCCCGAGGATAGTTGATTGCATTAAAAAGGTGCTATATAAATGCTAGTTGTTGAGTGAAAAAAAAAATCAGGATTCCTTCATTCATAGAGAAAGATTTGAGAGTCAGGGTGGCATCACCCCGGCTGAGGTCTTTCCTAACTCTTCCTCACAATCCCATCTCCTCCAACCCTCTTCATTGATCCCCAGCCGGCCTTTATGCTTCACCCTCTTTCCACCTTCTTTTGCCTGGATCCAATTATTCCTCTGCCCTCCAACCCAAAGGCAGCACTCGAGTATGTACCGATGGAGAAATAAATGTACAGTACATGTACAATGTATACATGCAATGCATCTTGGATGGTTATTTTGCACGAGTCACGTAGACAGCTTTGAATTTTATTGGTAACCCTTTTCTTCAAATGAGACAACTGCCTGTTCAGTGAGTAATGGAAAAGTCTGGGGATCAGCAAGCATACGTGGAGAGTAATGATATTAATGTCCAGCTAGAACACTGACATAGCAATCCTTCAACATCCAGCCCATCCCCAAATCTCTCCTCCTTTGGCAGTGCCCACATTTTTTTAAACAACGCAGCTGTAAATTATATTAAACATATCGACATAAATCAAAGATCTTAACATTTTCCTTTTTCCATCCCAAAACATCCTAACAGAGTCCTGGCTAGAAATTAAAAAAATCTAAAAATTGAAAACACAATTACTGCACAACACGTCAACCATTCCTCATCCCCACTGGAAACTCTTCAGCAAACTGATAAGATATTACCTGGGTCAGCTACCTTAACTTCCAGAACCTTTTTAAAGAATAACCCGACCATCTTCACACAAATTACAGATAAACTGCATTCCAAACTGCTGCAGGTCAGCTGAAAAGATATCTCATTTTCACAACTGAACCACATTCTGAATCATCACAGCCAGTGAAATCATTATGGAATTAATTAGTTTGGGTCGCAACCTACCTTAAGAATCCTGAAAAGCAAATTCAGCTTCGGGTTGGATTCCACACACGAATACAACACTCCTAAGCAAAGTTTTAAGCGAGTCTAAAACTCATGCATATTGAATCACTGGCTCAACAGGCATGCTGAATGCTTTTAATAATTTTCATGTGCATTGCTTGAAGATCGTACTTAGGTGACAGTATGACCATTGCTCTGGGACACTCCAAACTAGTAAACAGGGCTCATGCACAAACCCAAGAGGACAAACGGTTCAATTAATGTATTTCAAGTTTTTTCTTTAAAAAATTGAACCTCACTTTGAATACAACTCCAATTGAAAACAATCTTGTCTCATCTATTTCCGATTCCCCCCATACCCAAGCCTTGAGCACCCACCTTTCTCAAATGCCACTCCCATCTCTCCAATGCTCTTGCCAAGTTAGTGTCTGTGAAACCCATCTCCTGCTCCCCCACTGAAACTCACCACTAAAACACTGACCATCTAACTTCCCTTTCTGGCTCTATGTTAGTAAGAGCAAAACAGTTCTCTTCCCTCAGGTATTTTTCTCACCTTTCAAATCGGTCATCACCCTTCCCCCCAAAAGTCAAATCCTTCTAACCTTGCAGACTGCTGCCCCATTTTGAATATCCCTGACAATGCTGGCACCTCCTAACTCTGTGCCCACCTTCCCTAGAACTCCACGCTTGAATCCCGCCAATCAAGTTTCCACCCCGTCACAGAACCAAAATGGTTCACAAAGTCATAAACTACATCCGCTAACTGTGGCAATAGTAAAACATCCCTCCTATTCCTGCAGCCATTGACACAACTGACCACACCATCTTCCTCCAATGTTCTCTTCCGTCATCCAGCTGGGTGAGATTGCACTCTGCTGACTCCTTTTTCCATCCAGTTACCTCTGGATTCCCCAAAGGGTATAACTCATTTCTCAGCTAAAAGCTGTTCCTCCGCAACATTGTTCAAAAACACTGCATCAGTCTTCACAAGTTTACCTGGGCTCTACCTCACCCCTCTCTCTCTTGACAACTCCACCATCTCTAACTTATCAGACTGTCTGACATCCAGTACTGCGTAAGCAGAAATCTACTGACAGTGTTAACAGTTCTCTGCCTTCAGACAATAAAACACCGGGAAGATCAAAGTCATTGTGTTGTTGGTCCTCTTCACAAACCCCTTTCCCAGCCACTATCATCATCCTGCTCCCTGGAATGGTCTCAGACTAAACCAGACCACTTGCGAGCTTACTGTTTTTGACCACATAACCAAACTGTCACCAAGACTACCTCTGTCACAGAATCATATACAACCTTAGAAGGCCACTTAGCCATGTTTTCTCTGCTGGATAAAGAACAGTTGCGCTACATGCCAGATCCTTGCTTTTTGCCTGTAATCCAACTCTGGTCTTATCTCGGCTTTCTGTTGCCGAAATCCTGGAATCCATGTTACCTCTAGATTTGTGGCTGGCTATCCCATCTTTCACCTTTCCATAAATGTAAAATCAAAGCTTCTACTGTCCATACACTACTATGCACCCAAATTCTGTTCACCTCTTACCTGTCTCTGTTGACCTAAAGGTGAGTAAGAGCCCAATTTAAAGTTTTTGATCTTTATGTTCAAATTTCTCCATGGTCTCACCCTCCTCATCCCTGCAACGTTCTGCAGCCTTACAACCTCTAACTCTGACCTCTTTAGCATCCCTGATTTTAATCACTTTATCACTGACAGCTGCTGAGGTGCTAAGCCCTCAAATTCCAAATTCTCAGATTGTAATCGCAACACATTCTCAACAAACATGCTGAATTTCACAGTTGCTTAACCTATCCAGCACTAATAGTAGTTTCACTCTTTTTGATATAGTGATAGGAATAACATGAAGTCATATCGTTAGATCAATAGAAAATAGTTTCTTTCCATATTCAAACTGCACGGTAAAACCTGACCTGGAAGATAATCTGGTCAATACCAACAATGATCTCCACTAGCAAGCAGGAAGAGGAGAAAGATCAATTTCCACTCTAAGCTCTTTCAACAAATTCACCTTTGACTGCCCACTTACTGATTGACGAATCATAAATGTGTTGAGAGAGAAAAGTGCAGGTACTCGTCCAATGTTTGGACCTCGCAGCATCTTCTGCTGGCTGGCTGGCTGATTTTCGGAATTACTATATCAGTATCTGCCAAATCCCGATCCCGAGTGAGCGGGCCACATACTCGGGAAGGAAATGATCTCCCCATGTTTTCTCAGCCAAGAGTGCAAAAGAGGCAATCTGATGCCAGCTCTCTACTGACCTCGTTCTATGCCTTGTCATTTGGCATTGCCTCACTCCCAGGATGCTACGGCCATGATCACCATGAGGTACTTTTAAATTAGTCATGTTTTTTGGGAGATACACACATCAAACCAACCTCTGTATTCTTTCATTTTGAAAATTTGCAACACCTTTGCTCTCTAAATTGTGGGCGGCACGGTGGCACAATGGTTAGCACTGCTGCCTCACAGCGCCAGGGACCTGGATTCGATTCCCAACTTGGGTCACTGTCTGTGCGGAGTTTGCACGTTCTCCCCGTGTCTGTGTGGGTTTTCTCCGGGTGCCCCAGTTTCCTCCCACAGTCTGAAAGATGTGCATTGACCCGAACAGGTGCCGGAGTGTGGTGAATAGAGGTATTTCACAGTAACTTCATTTCAGGGTTAATGTAAGCCTACTTGTGACAAAAAATAAACTAAACTAAACAAGCCCAGAAACCGAAACTGGAGACCTGGTTATCTGGCAGACTCTTCATTTTCTAAACTCAAAAGTAAGCTAATACAATAAGCTGCTTAGATTCTGACACAAGCACACTGAACCAACTCAACTGAACAGATCAATGAGTAACGGCATCTCCCATTGATCTCCAGTCAATGGGAGATGCCCAAAAAAAAGCTCTGCATTGTTGTCAGAAGTGGTCAATGGCAACACAACGTGTCAGGCAAGAAAGCAATACAGTAATGCAAAACAGGAAGCAGCCACACTGCCTCACTTTGGACATTTTGTTATTACCGTCCTAACAGGACACTTGAGCCTAAAGTATAAACAAACGTTACAACGTGACTAAAACAGAAATATGGTGGCATAGTGGTACCAAACCTCAGAACTTTGTTTGTATGCAGAATATACGTATAGATTTGTGTATGCTATCATAGAAACACCAAGTGGAGGTCAGGTGCTTACCTATAAAACTGAGGACGTGTCACCACAGACCATTGGTATCAAGAAATATTGGCCAAGGCTAGGTAGGTATAATTTAACTGAGGATCTGATGGAACATCCTCAAAGGGCTAAATGCCTACTCCTGTTCCTATGTTTCTGCATTGCAACCCAGACATCAGACCATCAGGTACCGAAACTGTTAATTCCTCAACACTAAGTAAGCATTTCAGGGAGAGAATAAATCGTTGTTGCATTCTCTTTAGGCTGCTCTATTATTACAGGTGTATGAAATCCTATTAGCTTGATGATGGAGAGGTGGTTAGGTGTAGGGAGAGTAGGTGAGAGTGGGGGAGAGAGAGAGAGAGACAGAGACAGCGTGCAATTGAACAAAACAAATCTTTAGACCTGAGCAGGAGGACAGAAATTAAGTCCATGGCTGCAAGACTGCAGTCTCTGCAGTTCTGCTCCTCCGAGGAGGTTCACTTTCGGCAAAGTTTGCCACTGTCAGCAAAACATGCAAATTATCTTCCAATCTCTGTTCCACATCAGCAATTCTGATCAGCCAGGGAACACCAGAGCAACAATCTTCACTTTACAGTATAAACAGAGCTGAGACGTCGAGTACATTGTACCAGTTTTAATTCAGTGTGTGCTGCAATTCTGAAATGTATATGGATGCCCACAGGAAGCCACTGGGTACCTCGTATTCGAGAGGCTTGAAAAACATCCATTACACCATAACACCTTAGTATCAAACAGTCACTCACTGTCCTCAGCATTAATGTATATTTCACAAACACACTAAAATTCACAATGACTTTTTTAAAAATCTATTCATTTTTATGGGCATCGCTGACTGGGCCAGCATTTATTGCCCATCCGTAAATATCCTCTATTTAAGCAGGCAGTTGAGAATCAACCACTTTGCTGTGCCTCTGGAGTCACATGTAGGCCAGACCAGGTAAGGATGGCAGATTTCCTTCCCTAAAAGGACATTAGCGAACCAGATGGGTTTTTATGACAATCGACTATGGTTTCACGGTCATTTGACTATAATTCCAGATTTTTATTGAATTCAAATTTCACCATCTATCATGGTGGGATTTGAACCTGGGTCCCCAGACATTACTCTGGGTCTCTGGATTGGTTGTCCAGTGATAATTCCATTGTGCCACTGCCTCCCATGGTCCTATTTTGCTTATTCTTGGATTACAATTACAATTATATTTGAACAGGCATCTCACAAGCATAGAGTCATGGAGGTTCACAGCATGGAAACAGGCCCTTTGGCCCAACGTGTCCATGCCGCTCCTTGTTTTTTTAAAACCATTAAGCTAGTCCCAATTGCCCGCATTTGGCCCATATCCCTCTATAGCCATCTTACCCATGCAACTGTCTGAACGATTTTTAAAAGACAAAGTTGTACCCGCCCCTAATACTACCTCTGGCAGCCTGTTCCAGACACTCACCACCCTCTGAAAAAAATGGATTGACATGCAGTTATTTTCTGCTCCCTGGTGGTGCAATTGATACGGATATATATATATATATAGGATAATTACTCATTTAAGCCTTGCAAGTGGTTATGTTACATAGAGTTAATGGACTTTTGTTTACTTAAGCTCCCCTGGGATTTTGGATTAGAGCGATTGACAGGATCGTGTGACGATATGGTTTATGTGCAAAGCACAAAAGCTTTTGCAAAAGACAGTTTAGTTTGTAGCTGAAGCCTGACTGAAATTAGAAAGATTTTGTAGGCTTCTGTAACTAATTTTCTCTGAAAGCTTCATGACTATCTATACTCATTATAGCAAGTATATTTATGGTTGCTAACTATATTTAAATTGGCCTTTAAGTCTGTAAGACAAATGTTGCTTACTTGGAACTAAAACAGTGTTAAATTAGAAATTGAACTTGTTTTCTTTTCATTTTTAAATAGTGTTCAACTGTAAATAGTTAAAGTTGCTTCATTTGTTAATATTAAAACTGTGCTATTAAATAAAGTTTGCTTCATTATAAAAACCCCTACTTCAATCAGTGGAATAATTCCTGGAAGGAAGTATCCTTTCCTCACATCCTCACAAAATGGAAAATTCTTGGGGTCCAGTCTGGCTTTACAATATACCTTGGGGTTGGTGTGCGGGACCCTGACATTCCTTTCACACAGGATTTTAAAACCTATCATTCCTTTTTTAAAAAAAATACACTGCTCTGACACAGGGTCATCTTGACTCTAAACAGTAGCTCTGTTCTCTCTCCACAGGTGCGGTCAGACCTGCGGAGATTTTCCAGCATTTTCTGTTCTTGTTTCAGATTCCAGCACCCACGGTAATTTGCTTTTATATTATCATAGAAATCATAGAAACCCTACAGTGCAGAAGGAGGCCATTCGGCCCATCGAGTCTGCACCGACCACAATCCCACCCAGGCCCTACCCCCACATATTTACCCGCTAATCCCTCTAATCTACGCATCCCAGGACTCTAAGGGGCAATTTTTAACCTGGCCAATTAACCTAACCCGCACATCTTTGGACTGTGGGAGGAAACCGGAGCACCCGGAGGAAACCCACGCAGACACGAGGAGAATGTGCAAACTCCATACAGACAGTGACCCGAGCCAGGAATCGAACCCGGGACCCTGGAGCTGTGAAGCAGCAGTGCTAACCACTGTGCTACCGTGCCGCCCTACACTTACACTGCATCCAGTTCTCTCTCCTTTTGAAGAACATTTCAGATGTACTTGGATGTGCTTCAACTATAATTGTGCCAAACATTCTCTTAAAAAGCAACAAATGCTACACTGTTAAGTATCATAATTTCAGTGGCACAACATTTCTGTTCAGCCAGTTTGAGAAAAGACTGTCCACCCATTCAGTAAATCCAACACAATCTCATTTGCAGCTACTCAGAGCCCGATACGCCTGGTCTCAAATGAAAATCATCTACAATCATTGTCCAAGAGAAGCAGCACCAAATATTTGAAATTAAAGAATTGTTCTGCTGCCAGGATTGAGAAGGATGTGCCTGACTAAGCCCGTCAGCTGTACAATTGCTTTACCAAGTTTGAGGTAGGCTGGTATTTTGCTAGGCCCCACAGCCGTTGTTGGACTCCCCATCATGTGCTCCACTCGAAGTGGGCAAGCAGATGATAACGAGGTTGGAGTCACCTCAACGGAACAAATGTTTTTATTGCTCCTAGGGCATTTACCTTCACAGTTTTGGCTATGGCGCAGTTATCACTATCACAGCCTTCATGATAAGTTACCAAGCTCAGGGATGCAATCATGCAGATTGAGGGGTTTACAAAACAATACTTGACTTTTATTGGAGCATTACGAGGGGGCCCCCGAGAACAGGTCTTGGTCAAGGATAGCAAATGGAAACCCCAACCCCATTTAAAATAAAGCTTCACAAAACCTCTTCTGTAGATGACACATTTAAAAATAAATTGCACAACTGTCAATAATCCAGAAACATCTGTTCCTCTGCACACACCCGAAGAAATTTGGGAAATCAACAGAAGAGATCCTAAAACTGTGTCAATAGGGGAATATTTGACACTCAAATTAGATTAATCTAAATGCGGCTGCGCCATTAAAAGGTTATGGGTGGCAGGATGGCACAGTGGTTAACACTGCTGCCTCACAGCGCCAGGGACCTGGGTTCAATTCCCGGCTTGGGTGACTGTGTGGAGTTTGCACATTCTCCCAGTGTTTGTGTGGGTTTCCTCCGGGTGCTCCGGTTTCCTCCCACAGTCCAAAGATGTGCAGGTTAGGTTGATTGGTCGGTCATGTTAAATTGTCCCTTAGTGTCCTGGAATGTGTAGGTTAGAGGAGTTAGTGGGGTAAAATGTGTGGGGTTGTGGGGATAGGGCCTGGGGTGGGATTGTTGTCGGTGCAGACTTGATAGGCCAAATGGCCTCCTTCAGCACTGCAGGGATTCTATGAATTCTAGGACCATGAACCCACAATCATTTTGTAGGCAGCCTCTGCGGCTTTAACAAAGTACCTCCATTTCATTTCCATCTCAATCATTCATCCTGGGCTCTAGGTGCAATATTCCATTCCTTCCGGTTTCCAGCCTTTGGAGTGGGTCCATTGGCATTCCCCAGTTCCCTGCTTGAACCTTTTCCTATCAAATTAGCCACATCAGATACAAAAGACTGAAGTCACGTACCAACCAACTCAAGAACAGCTTCTTCCCTGCTGCCATCAGACTTTTAAGTGGACCTATTTGTATTAAGTTGGTCTTTCTCTACACCCTAGCTATAACTGTAACACTATATTCTGCACCCTCTTCTCTCCTTATCTATGAACGGTATCTTTTGTCTGTATAGCATGCAAGAAACAATACTTTTCACTGTATACTAACACCTGACAATGAATCAAATCAAATCTAGAGTTGCAACCCCCTCCAATGACTACTTTTGAGTCTGCTTTGCTCACTTCTATAGAATTATAAATTCTAGGTCTTCTGCACTGGAGAAAATAAACCAATAAATCACTATCACAGTGGGTGCAGTATCCTCTGCCTCAAAGTCGTACACCATTATTGAGAACATCAATTGTACTCAGCAAAATTAACCAGTTCCTAAAAACAAAATGATGGAACATCTGAATAAGCTCATTTGTTATGCAGATACTAAAATGGAAGGCTTGTATAATTAAATAGAACTATGTCCCATTAGGGACACAGTGATGCAGTCTGCTTAATTGTTGTTTTTCCTCTCTTCTGAGACCTGGGCTTGTATTCAGGAGTCGGGAATAAAATTCCTTTTCGCAATTCTGAAGAAACATGGGTACACAACACAAAATTTTGGTACTGGTACTATAATCTTGATTGTACTGGGTTATTTGCAAGTATCTAAAGTTGATGTTAAGACTCATCGTGATGACAAGTAAAGGGAACTTCGCTATTTCCACCAATGGTAGTATTTGATTTTGGCCTGGTTAATACTGATATTGGGCTAACAAAGTAGGAATTAGAATCCATTACCCAGAGCTAACATCGCTCATATTCATGCCACATTTGCAGATCCCACACAGGCACAGTGGGCTAATTTTAATGCAAGCTGTTAACACTTATATAAATTATTTCGGCTTTGGAATCCAAAACACGGTTTCTAAATTGCAAACAGGGCGAGGAGAATTGCAATAAATTACAAGACAACATCAATAACCTTCCAGAGTGGACATATCATTGAAAAATAAATTTCAACATAGGTATGTGTGACGTGCTACAATTGAAAAGAAAAATAAAGAGACCACGTATGACTTGGAAGGACAAAAGGATCTGGGGGGGGGAGAAATTATGCTAAATTTGGTCACCTAGTTACAGGAAGGATGTAAATAAGATTGAAAGAGTGCAGAGAAGGTTCACAAGGATGTTGCCGGGACTTGAGAAGCTGAGTTACAGAGAGAGATTGAATAGGTTGGGACTTTATTCCCTGGAGCGTAGAAGATTGAGGGGAGATTTGATAGAGGTGTATAAGATTTTGATGGGTATAGATAGAGTGAATGCGAGCAGGCTTTTTCCGCTGAGGCTAGGGGAGAAAAAAACCAGAGGGCATGGGTTAAGGGTGAAAGGAGAAAAGTTTAAAGGGAATATTAGGGGGGGCTTCTTCACGCAGAGAGTGGTGGGAGTGTGGAATGAGCTGCCGGATAAAGTGGTAAATGCGGGGTCACTTTTAACATTTAAGAAAAACTTGGACGGGTTCATGGATGAGAGGGTGTGGAGGGATATGGTCCAAGTGCAGGTCAGTGGGACTAGGCATAAAATGGTTCGGCACAGACAAGAAGGGCCAAAAGGCCTGTTTCTGAGCTGTAATTTTCTATGGTTCTATTATCTTTGGAGAACTATGCATAGCTCTGGTTGCTATATTGTCCAATGGATATAGAGGTAATAGAATGTGTGCAACACAGACTAACACAGAAAGGATGAACAGGCTAGGGTTTCAGTTCTCTTGAAGGCCAAGGTGTGATTTAATATTATGAAAGTTTATAATAAAGCAGACACAAGTATAAGTTTCCACTGTGGGGAATTGAAAAACTAAAAGCCATCAATATCAGATGGTTACAAAATCAAATAGGGAATTGAGAAGAAACTTCTTTACCCAGAGATGGGTAAGAATGTGGAACTTGTTACCATGGGGAGGTGGTTGACATGAACAGCATTGATGCATTTTAAGGGGAAGCTATAACAGTATCTGAAAAAGAAGGGAATGAAGTGTTGTCCTAGTCGGGTTAAATGAAGCAGAATGGGAGGAGGCTTGAGTGGAGGAGGATAAATCTAAGCATTGACCGGTTGGCCTGGTTTCTGTTGTATATTTCATGTACAAGTGAAAATAGTTAAAAGTGACTGAGGGTTATCTGAGACCGATCGCATTCAGTCTGTGCTATTTAACCCTCCAGGCTGTCAGTTGTCTGGATTTTAATCAACAGTGTGCTACGGTTACATATTCTAGATTTCCTCCTGCCCTGTGTGGGTGGAACTCTAAGTGGCTTTGGTGTGGCACTTCCGCTGGTGGAAAGAAAACAAACAGGGTCTAATTGCAAGCGGCCTAGTGAAACAACTGCAAAGCCCAACTGCTGGCTGCGCCATTTCTGAAGTTAACAAGTTATTTTGACAGCTAAACCCAACAGCTGCAAAACAGTTTTTAAAGAAGTTTAAAATTAGGGCCCAAAGATTCATGACTAAAAGAAAACAGGATTTCAGGATTCAATGTTGTATTTATGCGCCTTTCTGTTTTTCATTACTGATGGCTGTCTTCCACTATCTTAATTGAGTCATAAACTGCCAAGAGTTACCCTTGCCAAGGGTAGCAGATCGCTTGGTGACTCATTTCTTTAATGACACGTTTAGTTATTACCCATTAAAACATTTTGGCAACCTTGAAATTTCACCCCCTCTGGGATGTTTACTTGTTGTATTTCACTACTCCATCGCAAACCAAATTAAGATTTTCCAAGTGAATAATGGTTCATGGGTTCAAAACTGATCAAATTGGTTTGTACAGCATTTTCACTGGTACAATGCCCTCCACCAAGACCCTCATGTCAATCCTGTGGCACAGTAATTGCAGCGTCTGCTACTGCACTTCTGAAGGTGGCAGTCTGAGGAGAGCCATCAGAATATCACTGCAGCAAGATGCTGGCCAAAAAAACTAGACTGCCTCCACCCCCTCACCCCCATAGGGCAAATTACATGTGCTTATAAAACCAGAGACTCAGGTGGAAGGACCAGGGTTTGCTCTGCTTAATTGACAATATTGAGTGCATGAAATAGAAGGTTGATCCATCACCCAGCACAGACCATCCTCGAGGACTTCAGTAGCAATTTTCTAGTCACAAGCATGCAGAAGGAATATTTTAAAGCATAATGCTTTTCTGTATCTCCATACTGTCCGCTGCCCTCCAGAATCCTGAAAACACTTTTCTGGAATCATTCCAAAGGTGTGTGGGTTAGGTGGATTGGCCATGCTAAATTACCCCTTTTAGTGTCAGGGGGACTAGTTAGGGTAAATGCATGGGATTATGGGGATAGGGCCTGGGTGAGATTGTGGTGGGTGCTGACTCGATGGGCTGAACGGCCTCCTTCTGCACTGTAGGATTCTATGATTTTACGTTATGCCTGACTTAAACAGGTCCACAACGGCTTATCAACTGGACAAATGGCAACTGACAGTATATTGGGAGTACAGAAAGTGAAAGGGATTAAAATATACTGAAGAACACAAACATTCTGTGAAAGGTTGGAATGAAGGAGGTGCTGCCACAAGAAAGCGCAAGCTGTTAGCTCAAGAAAAATAATTTCAGACTTTGGGATTCTTCACCCGTGGAACAAATCTCATCTGGAGCAACAACTACTGATCCAGTTGATATATTTAAAAGGGAAGAGGTTCTGAAGTTAAGAATCATAGAATCCCATCTACACCGACTACAATCCCACCCAGACCCTTTTCTCACAATCCCACACATTTACCCTGTTAATCCCCCTGACACTAGGGTCAATTTATCATGGCCAATCAACCTAACCCGCCATCTTTGGACTGTGGGAGGAAACCACAGAACGGGGAGGAAACCCACGCAGACATGGGGGGGAACATGCAAACTCCACACAGTCACCCATGGTCGGAATTGAAGCCGGGTCCCTGGCACTGTGAGGCAGCAGTGCTAACCACTATGCCACCGTGCCACCTATGCCTGTGTCATATAGGAAAAGATTTTTAAAAATGGAAGTTACGATTCCAAAACATGATCCAGTTGCAAACTTGATGAGCCAAATCTATTTTCTTAAATAAATGAGCAAGAATTGCAATAAACAATACCCCTCAATGTAATAAAGTCCATTAAACCATTCCACTTCACCATAACACTCACTGTGACTCGAAGATAAATTGGTGTCAAAGTGAAGTGCTAGAAATTACACAAAGAAAATAAATGCAGAAATTGCACAGGTCAGTATCTTCAATGGGTGAAGACCAGTTTCAGAACTCGCCATCACGTTATGACCTGCCGTCTTATGCCCAACATTTCCTGATTGCTACTCCAAATTTTCCTTTGCATCTTTTCTCCATCAAAGCAACCTCCCTCTTTCCCTTCCTAATCTCATGCCATTCAACATCCATAACAAAAAAAAAGCTCATTGCCTGTTCTAATAGAGCAGCCAGAATAGTGGACCTGAGGCGGGACATCAATCACGTTCATACCAAGTGGCAGGGTGAGATCAGGGGAATGTGCTCCTGCTTATGTTCTCGGTCTCAACGTCACTCTGACACCAGCCACAAGATATGAAGTGCAGAATAAAGTGCCTGTCTTCGGTTTGTAACTGCCAATGAAAACCAGAGCAGATATTGGCATGGTAGTACTTGGAACAAAAGTTTGCACCAGATCATTTTAATATCACAATTTGGTGCAAAATCACACAAAGCAGGTCATGTGTTTTAGAACCAAAGTGCTTTACTGGCCTGAGTTTGCCTGTAGTAAATCAAGATGGAAGTTTAAAATCCTACAGCTTTGTTTAACCAAATAATAGACCAATCCTGTCTTCATCTACGATAAAACTCTTTTGTTCTGCCATAAAAGCACGTGCCAGATTTCACTGTTTCTATGGTAACCATAAAAACAGCAGCGACACTAACTAGACTTGGTTACATCACCTAGTCAGCATTAACTCTTAAATCAGAAGCTACAGCACTAACTTTAGACACTAGTCCATTTTTCTACCTCATTTTCACTTGCAGTGCTGAGGACATTGAGAGAAGTGGGTAGGAGAACTAACTGACAGACAGTGCAAGGAGACACACCCATGACCCAGATAATCAGCTGACTGAAGAATCTTCCAATAAAGATTAAAGCCCATTGCACCAGTGCATATTCAGACTTCTACCCTTTTATTTCAGACACTTTCCAGTGACACTAATTTAGAGGAACCCATCCTCCTTACAGTAAATTCATCTGCCCAGAATACTGCCATGATGTGGAGATGCCGGCGTTGGACTGGGGTAAACAGAGTAAGAAGTTTAACAACTACAGGTTAAAGTCCAATAGGTTTATTTGGTAGCAAAAGCCACTCAAGCTTTCGGAGCCTTAAGCCCCTTCCTCAGGTGAGTGGGAATTCTGTTCACAAACAGGGCATATAAAGACACAAACTCAATTTACATGAATAATGGTTGGAATGCGAATACTTACAACTAATCAAGTCTTTAAGATACAAACAATGTGAGTGGAGAGAGCATCAAGACAGGCTAAAGACCAGGCTTTAACCTGGTTGTTAAACTTCTTACCAGAATACTGCCCACAGACTTTGAATAACTATTTTAGAAAACATTTCACATATGCAAGGGTGATTTTAGTGTGTAAAACTCTCAAATTCTTACATCTATGCAAATGCCAATCCTTTGCTGTAAGCCAACTACTTGAAAGCACTTCTCCAAAATATTTGGTGCACATTCTATCAACTCAAGTCCTCACGCATCATCCAATAGTTTCTTCTCCTTTGGTTATACCATTCCATTTCCTTGAACAAGTGCAACCTCAGATCATTTCTACCCTATCTCAATCTCAGCGGCTGCAGTATACAGGTCAGCCCCCCCAAGTCTTTCGACTGCTGACCTGTGTGGAGCCAGCTGGTTTTAAACCCCCGCTGTTCCTTCCTTATTGGGCGAGTCTGCACCCACCCAATAGGGGAGCTCTTATTCCATGTGATCCACGGGGAGACCTATTGGTGATCTCCTGTGGTCATCATAGTAGGCTCAATCTAACACACAGGTTTTAGTCAAACAGACGTTCACTGCTCTGAGCAGAATATGAACTGAAAGTAAAACAGCAGTTTCTGCAAACACCCTAATGACATCACCAAAGCATGTGACCATCTCTTAAAGCAACCTGCACATGTGTACAGTTGGAGAATTCATCACACAGAGAAGCACATGGTGCCATAAACTACACAAAGCACCACAAGTTTCTCCCCTTATCCCAGGAAACAATTTCCTGCAGAGACCAACAATTTTGTTAACTGCTCCCACTACTGCCCCCCCATTACTCTCCCATCCCCACCCGCTCAAGAGCAGAAATACATTGGGAGAGTTTTTGCATTCAGAAGAAACAACGTTGCAGCTGGTAACAAATGCCAAAAACAAGTCCACTTTCACTGACAAGTACAAATTGCTTACAATATTTGTTTGCAGCTGCCAGCTTAAATAAATCAAAGCACTTTTCTTTATTTTTTTTCCTCCTTCAAGGTCTTTTTCTCCCCCCGCAAAAGAACAAAAGTCCTCTGACAGTCACTGCATGAACATGTCCTTTATGTCACATAAATCTTTCAGCAGCCAAGCAATTAAACAAGTAGAGAGAGCAGTGAGGCTTTGTCAGCCAGCGATCAATGGTGCAGTGTTATTAGCTCAAAGGCGGCTGCCAAGGGTTAAATTGCAAAACTTTCTTGTTCCTACAAGGGTGCAATATCACCTGCGTCCTGGAAGACATTCCAGCTTTCCACATCAAATGAGGATAGATGAAACATATAGAACTAATTTGTCCACTAATTTGCAAGATTTTGGGCGGGGGGGGGGTGGGGACTCTGACAGACTGAATTGTGATTTCAACTGATTTGTTACTGCACTGTGCGCTGCAAAGTAAAATACTATTTCACTTCACTGTGTGTTAACCTAGCCACAGAATTATGCGCAAAATACAGCATCGCTTAACAAAACATAAACTGAGCTGCTTCTGAAGCATAACTCAAGCTGACAGGAAAGGAGTTTGGAGAGATATCCACTCATGTACAATAAGTTGTAAGTATTACAAATGCAAATAATTTGGGGGAACATGCTCACAACTGTAAAACACCCTTTTGGGTTTGGACGATTGAGTAAACAAATGAAGTTTTTTTTCCCCTCATGGTTTACAGCACCATTCAAATCATCAAATGCACTACAGTCTCAAAAAATTCTCAACGGGTTCTCTATCCAACACTCTCCCAGCCAACATCACTTCTATGTGCATTCATGTGACAACAAATTTGTAACGAGGTGGGGGAGACAAAAAGCGTGAAGTAACTCCACCCAGTGCATACAACCAGCGAGGCACTGATGAAAGGCTGAACTCATTCATTTAAAACTTATGCAAATACAGTCTGCTCCGAAAACCCAAAATTTAAATCTAATTGCACTTTTCCTATGAAAATTGGTCAGAGTAATCTCAAAACATGCCATTGTCACAAAGCTAACCAAATTAACCAACTCAACCAACTACATGTGTCCTAGGAGACCAGGATTTTGGTACGAGAGATGCCTCTCAACTGTTCCAGCATTTTCAAAGGCCTACTGATTCCTACAAATCCGTATTCTTATTGCTCATCCCTAATGACCCTTGCGAAGCTGGTGAGCTGCCTTCTTGAACTGCTGCAGTCCATATGGTGTAGGTACACCCACAGTGCTGTTAGAAAAGGAGCTCCAGGATTTTGAGTCAGTGACAGTGAAAGAACAGCAATATAGTCCCAAGTCAGGATGGTGTGTGACTTGGAGGGGAACTTGTAGATGGTGTTCTTATGTATCTGGTTGTTCTTGGTGGTGTCACAGATTAAAGGTGCTGTTGAAGGGGCTTTGCTGAGTTGCTGTAGTGCATCTTGCAAATGATACATACTGCTGCCACTGTGCGTTGGTGATGGAGTGAATGGATGTTGAAGGTGGTGGATGAAGTGTTAATCAAGCGGGCCACTTTGCCCTGGATGGTGTTGAGCTTCTTGAGTGTTGATGGAGCTGTACTCTGTATCCAGGAAAGTGGACAGTATTCCATTACTAACCTGACTTGTGCCTTTTAGATGGTAGACAGACTTTGAGGATTCGGGAGGCGAGTTATTCTCCACAGAATTCCCAACCTCTGACCTGTTCTTGTGGTCGCTGGTCCAGTTCACAGTAAAATGAGTAGACTGCTCCCAGAAGAGGAGTAGAATAGGTTAGAATTTGCAGTTGTGATAACGCTGAAAGAGTCAGCAGTCACCACCATTACTGTGTAAAATGGATAGCAACATTTGGCATCCATAAATATGCAGCTCAATGTGGAAATTCAGATATTCGCAATGATATCCTGCTCCACCTCCCACTACTCCCCCAAACTATGCACTGCTACGCAGTCTTCACACATTCAATCAGCACAGAATCAATTATTTGACATGAATTTCAACATTTTACACACTATTTTTGCTGTAAAAACCTTGCAAAAGATTAAGCCTTGCTGAATGAGGTATAACTGAGTTTTTAAATGGTGTGCTAAGTCACAATCACTGAAAAACTAATTATGCTACGATAAAGATTTACAGATTTTATTTTGAATACTTCTGTTTCTATTTCACTCTCTGTAAAATGAATGGCATCAGTGCATTTTACTTCCTGGTTTGCTGTCTGAGAGATTCTTCAATCTGATTGGTTACTTAGCCCTCTCATTGATGATCCACTAAATCTTGCAAGAAAGTCTCTTCAATCTCAACATATGTGCATCACCTCTTCGCTGCTGATGGCAAAATCTGGACCAATGATCAAGCTTAGGTGATGAGAAGGCCTTGGCCCAGATCGATTATTTTATAATGAGCCTCGAGTACTATCCTGCGGCTGGAGCTAGGATTTTTGAAATGAGGGAAGGCATGTGGCTTCTAACTCAAAAGCTTTTGTTTTCAAATACAGCTGGGGGTGGAGCTTGTACCTTGCCAGGATAGACAGAAGCTTTTAGGAAGACTACATTTCTCAATGGTTTACATCTCAAAGGGCCCTAGTGTTTCTTTCATCTAATGGCCTCAACACTTTGTTTCAATTGAAGCGTTTAAACTCTATCCTGGAAACTTGGGGAAAAACACCAAAGTCGTCCAACTTCAGCTGTGGTTTAGTCTGTTCGACTGGAGCTGCTCACTATCATTTACTTGCTTGCCATTTTGCTGCTGCATTCTAAACTTTTAAATCACTCTCAGGTTACATATAAAATACACACGGCAAGTATATACTCCTACTTTAATGCGCCATAAAATAAAATCCAGCATCACCGCAGTTCAAAGGGGGCACAGTAACACTTAATTCAAACAAAGCTTTTGATCTGCCTTAACCCCCACCAGTTAATGAAAACAGGTGAAAATCTTCCTAGAAAGTACAAAAAAGCAGCTCATGAACTCTGAACAGTACATGTTAGACACAACCGGCACAAACTTCAGTGAATGCTAAGAACTTAATGTCATAAGAGAACACTAACTTCAGCCCATGTTCATCCCTTATCAAACTGACTATAACAGAGTAACCCTTGACCCTCCATCTAGAAATGTAACTGATTAATTAATGGTACACAAAATTAAAAACAGACAAGGTGCAAAACATTACTTTTTGCCATTATTCTAAATTTACAACATGGGATGCAACCAAGGCTAATCAGTGGACCAACTGTTCTCCTGCAACACCACCCATATTCAAATGTTGAGATATGCATCAAAAGCATCCAATAAACCAGTGCCAAATGGAATCAGGAAAGCATGAAAATGCTGAACATTAGATTTTAATTAAAATCCAAAAACTAATTGTTTTAATTTCTGCAATTCCTCAACTTTGTGGATGATGGCAAAGTTTAAAATCTTGCAAAGCAGGTTGAAGGAGGCTACAGACGAAATAGAATTTGCCCCAAGATTTTACAATGTCCTAGAATGCAATGGTCCAGATGTCTGAACTGTCCATGAACAACGATAAATTCATCAAAAGCTAGTAACTGTGCGCTGCCCCTGCCTCCACCACTCACCCACCCACCCACCCACCCACCCAGACAAGCAGCAGTTAGAATAACAAATGTCCCAGGGTCACGGAACTGCCAAGAATTCTGATGCTATTCAAACATGCAAGCAGTTTACTCTCTGTGGTACAGAGCACTAATGTTGAACAATGAACATTTGTACTGCGTTAAGGTACAAAGTGAGATTCAGACACATATGGTCTCAGTCAACTCGTACGACAGACACCCTACAGTTCTTAAATATAAAAAGAATCCCAGAAACAGACCGACAAACCTGGCAAGTAACAGGTCCTTTTATGAAAAGCCAACATTTCACTTCATTACCCCGACTTTCGCTGTCAAAAATATGTCCCTCCCGTCTTGTTCAAACAACCATTTGATCATATGAGCTCATTTACATAGCCGAAATAAGTCATGGCTGAGATTCAAAATATGACATCAACACAACTGTCCCACTACGAGAACAGGGGATAAATGAATCCAATTATATACACATTGAGGACATATTTCAAAATCACTCTTACTCCCCACAACGTGCAGCTTCTTTTCCCTCAAGTAATTCTAGAACCTTGCGGGTAAAGCTTGGCTCCTGCTAGTTGTCTCCTATAGGTTGGCTGAACTCAGAAGGGAAGCAGCAGCTGGAGTTTGTATCAGACTCTGCTGCTGCCCCTGAAAACTAGGTTAGGGCATTCATCAATTTACCTGATTTTCTAAACACTTGTTCATTATTCTATCTTGGGAAAGTTGGTTTACAGGGAGACTTTGCAGCACAAGAACAGGTCATCTGGCTCAACTGGTGTTTTCTCTCCACTCAAGCCTCCTCCACCTTATTTCATTACACCCTGGCAACATAGCCTTCTTTTCCTTTCACCCTCTCTCTTCCCCTCAAAGACACTTATGTTAATCATTTCAACTACCACCAATGTCTGTCACGATGGTTATCACTGTTGCTTCACAGAGCCAGGGACCCGTGTTCAATTTGGCCTCGGGTCACTGTCTGTGTGGAGTTTGCATATTCTCTCCGTGTCTGCATGGGTTTCCTCCGGGTGTTCTGGTTTCCTCCCACAGTCCAAAGATGTGCAGGTTAGATTGATTGGCGATAATAATTTGCCCCTTAGTATCGGGGGAGTACGAGGGTAAATATATGGGGTTACGGGAATAGGACCTGGGTGGGATTGTTGTCGGTGCAGGCTCGATGGGCCAAATATAGAACATAGAACAGTACAGCACAGCACAGGCCCTTCGGCCCTCGATGTTGTGCCGAGCTTTGTCTGAAACCAAGATCAAGCTATCCCACTCCCTATCATTCTGGTGTGCTCCATGTGCCTATCCAATAACCGCTTGAAAATTCCTAAAGTGTCCGACTCCACTATCACAGCAGGCAGTCCATTCCACACCCCAACCACTCTCTGAGTAAAGAACCTACCTCGGACATCCCTCCTATATCTCCCACCATGAACCTTATAGTTATGCTCCCTAGTAACAGCTACATCCACCCGAGGAAATAGTCTCTGAACGTCCACTCTATCTATCCCCCTCATCATCTTATAAACTTCTAAGTCGCCTCTCATCCTCCTCCGCTCTAAAGAGAAAAGCCCCAGTTCCCTCAACTTTATAAATGGTCTCCTTCTGCATTGTAAATTCTATGATATCTATGATGAATGTTTCATATCACTCTGGGTAAAGTATTCATCTTCATCGGCCTCTTCTGAGCCATAATTAGCATGATAAAATTCTAAAATTTATTTTTGACCACAAATTTGCTGTTCCAAACTGCTATAGATATCAGATAGTACAGAGAGAGATTGTTTGTCCAGCGATCAGGAGAACAGATTGAAATATTACTGACTGCTATGCTGGCTCTTGCAAAACAGACATCAACAATTCTAGTGCAAACAGGTTGCACCTAATTAGATTATCACAAATGTCCAGGAGACCATAATCAGTCTCAGATTTATAGGGCTCTCCTAATAGCCACTACGTGCTAGGTTTACCCACTGCATCCAAATGAGAGTGATCATGAATCATAAATTTGCATACAGATGCCGAACATTTTCCACAAAACTGGTCTGAATTAGGAACTTGGTCTTCAGTGTACACAGAAATAAACTAAACCAAATTGGTCAGCATCTGTACTTATGCTCCACACAAACCTAGCACCCTGTTTTACCAAACCCTATCATCTTAACTCTCTCCATCATGTACTTGTCTAGTTTTCCCTTAAATGCTTCAATACTACTTGCTCAATGCTGTGTGTGCAGTGTTTTAGGCTTCAACAATGGAGCAACAGCACTTATGGGAGTGGTTGGCGCAAAATCAAGTTGTTTAAATTTTTATTAGCATGTCATTTCAACCAGAAAGCTGAATGATTCTCAACAGAGCTCTACTTCACCACCGCACTCTGCGCCACACCCAACTCTTCACCCAAACCCCTAGCTTCAACTGTGCCACATACTTAAAAAACATAGAAACCAGAAGCAGGAGTAGGCCAATCGGCCCTTCCGAGCCGGCTCCACTATTCATTATGACCATGGCTGATCAAATTCAATATCCTGATCCCCCTCCTTCCCCTCATATCCTTGCACGAGACCACGGTATAAGAAAACCTGCAATGAATTCAAACTGGACTTCAGTGTTTATTCACAAGTTCACATTAATCTGCTTTGAAGAAAGAACATTCTGCACACTTCCCCATTTTCTCCAATTCCAAACATCTAATTGCAGTCCAGAGAAATGCAGGCACACGACTTATATACAATTGCAGAAAGGATCATGTTTTTCAATAGCAACACAACAGTTCAGCATATTCTCAGGTGCGCATAAAAATCTATTCTAAATCACTCTGCACAAGTAAAACTACTGACATGCACAAAATCGGACTCAAATTTCACTGTAGGTGCAATAACCCCTGGCTGTAATCTTATCAAAGCTTTCATTGCGGTGCGCTTACAATTCAGCAAAGAAAAATGCCTGGTGCTATACTTCACAATCCAAAATAATTGCTACAGCATTTAGATCTGAAGTGCTACTTCAAAAATACATTTAGAGCTCTTCTCATTGGAACCTGCAGTCCCATTTTACGGCTCTCTCTTGATGGCTCTTCCTCCCTTCCTGCTCTACATCCAAGGGGGTGACATGATCCTCATGTTGCAGTAATTCCACCCAAATATCCTTTGGCGAAGTGAAATGAGGTAAGAAGTTTAACAACACCAGGTTAAAGTCCAACAGGTTTATTTGGTAACAAAAGGCATCTCCACGAAGTGAAATGAAACAGGCTTGATTTGGCCTTCCCTCAGACCGTCCTCAATCCTTCAGCTGAGAAATGTTTCACAAAATGATGCCTTTCTATGGTGCTGCAGGGTACTGGGAGAAGCTTACTAGGTGCAGTGTAATGAGACGGGGCACTTTGAAAAGAACATTTCAACCAAATGGCCATGGGATTATTATAATTGGATTGCATCACCCAAAATATGTTTCCCACTCCAGCTGACTATTCAGAAACTGCTGCTGAAAGCACGCAAGGGTAGATTCTCAGGCAAGGATACTATTAAGCCCAGTGGTGATAGATCCCAGAGTCATAAGGACAGGATTTGCACTCAACTTTGATTGACTGCACAAGATAGTGGGCAAAAGGAGGCCATTACTGTCCTTTGAACCATCACCTAAAGCAACTGTGCTTCAGCATAGGAAGACAAGGCAGGCAGAGAGGGGAAGAGAAAATGGCAGCAATTCGAGGGCTGCTACTCATTACATTATACATCAGTGACAGCCATTTGCAGCACTCTCACTTCAGGGTCAGAATTTCATGGGTTCAATTTTCAGTCCACCGACCCAAGCATAGAAATCTAAGCCAACAGAGAGCACTGTAATGTCAGGGATGAGACATCAAACTGAGATCTCGCCTACTCAGACAAAAGTCAAAAATCCATCACGCTATTTCATACAACAAGCAGGGATGCTCTTTGCTGTGTCCTGGCCAGTTTTTGCGTCTCAGACAAATTCACTATTGCCGTCTGTGGGACGCTGTGCACAAATTGGCTGTCATGGTTCCTACATTACAACAGTGACTTCACTTCAAAAAGTACTTCACTGGCTGTAAAGCACTGTGGGATGAATGTGAAAGGCATTCTATAAATCTACATCTTTCTTTTCCTCATCTCACACCCCATGTATAACAGGCATTAACAATAAGCAGATGAGTGTTTCCTTGTTTAGCATATTAATGAGATAACTTTTATTGCAGATCCATCTCTGAAAACAGTTATGAATACTGGATCTCTAGCAGTCCGCAGTGCTTATTTATATCAAGATATAGAACTAGCTTTCAGCATTCTACCATTTGTGATTCTGGATGGCAACAAAACTTAACAGTAATCAATGTGATTGATGCCAGTCAACTGAAAATCTTGATGGAATTTTTGTTTTAAATTCATTTATGGGATATGAGAAGGATGGCAGATTTCCTTCCCGAAAGGACATTAGTGAACCAGATGGGTTTTTCCGACAATGGACAATGGTTTCCTGGTCATCAGTAGATTCTTAATTCCAGATTCTTTCTATTGAATTCAAATTCCACCATCAGCTGTGGGATTCGAACCTGGGACCCCAGAACATTGGCTGAGTTTCTGGGTTAATATTCTAGCAATAATACCACTAGGCTATCGGCTCCCCGTGGCAATCATTCTTTCAAAATCTTGTAGATTCTTTTCAAAGATTTTGATTTTTGCCTCAGCTGCTTAATTTTAACCCATTCCTAAAGTATTATCTTCCAGACAGTGGCCTGGCACTCCAATAATGGCGCTCTGATAGATGCATGGCAAAAGTTTAGATAATTATTCCTCCAATTGATAACAGTGGATAACAATCGCTCTGTAGGAACCTTCCAATTCACGGTATTCAACTTTTGCCTGCTTTTTGTGTCCCTTATAAATACCGCCTCTTTCCTGCTTCATTCACTATCTGATGTCTCAGACATTTCCTCAATTCCTTGGCTTGGCTTCCTCTACCTTTCTAAATTTAATTAATAAAATACCACATTCCATTTCAGATACAAAAACCATATGAAGCCACACCAGTACAGTGAAGCAGAAGAGACAAGTAGGTTAAGACAATCAACAAAAGAACGCAATCTTAAAATAGCCAATCTGGTATTAACTGAAGACTGCTGCAGCGTGCAAGCATTTAGAGCTCATTATTGTGGATAAGGGCCAAGGAAGTGAGGATTTCTGACCACAGAACAGTGACATCTGTTTCCTAAGTGTTTCACCTCAAGGAGGGGGTCTCCAGAAGAGACCAATATTTTCGACAAGTGAGCTCTGAATAGAGGCGACAAGCACTAATCAATAATTTGGAGCGAAGATTTAACACACCCAATATGTCCCTTTGGCATTCAACAGTGACTGACATTCCAAATGATCAAAAGGAACCATTTTAGAACACTAATGGATTGTGCAACACTACTCCCACACTGTGAAACATCTTATCACATTCAGCAGGTATTTTTTCTGGGGCTTTAATACTCCCTTGGTTCTTTTCTCCAGCTATCAGTCTTTCCGATGGTTCTATTGTGCATTGTTGCTGCTTTTCACTGTCATGATTGACAAGCAATTCAATAACCTTGGAGTGGATTTGCTCTGCGGCTGATTCAGCCCTGACTCCAAATTCTCTTTCATGGACGGCTTTGTGTTTTTGGCACAAGTATACGCACCTTAATGAGCTGCACGCCATTTGCACAGGAAACAAATGTAGTGCACTATACAAACCAGTGGCCTCCAACCTCTTTGTTGTCAATGCCAAGCTAAAGTAAAGAAAGAACTTGCATTTATATACCTCATGCCACACACTCAGGACTTCCGCAAAGTGTTGCGCAGCCAACGAACAGGATTTAAATTGCCAACACAGTTGCTGGCAAAACCAGCAGCGGATTTGCGCTCAGCAATGTTCCAGAAACATCAAAACATAATAAATGATTAAGTCATCTACTTTCATGGAGTTACGCTAGGGATGGATGTTGGCTAGGACACCAGGAGAACCACATTGCTCATCTTTGAATCATGGCATGATTATTTTTTACATTGAGGGGGAGCAGAGGCAGCCATTTTAAAATCATTACCCAATTGTAGCTCAGCTTGACAATGCAGCCTCTGCTCAGTATTGCAAGGGTCCAGCATTAGCTTAAGTTTCTGGAGTGAGGCATGAAAACATAACCCGAGTGTTACCACTGAGGAAAACCTTCTGAGCCAACATTCTGAGCCAACATAAAAGCAGCTAGTCATAACTGGCTGCAACATTGTGGAGGGGTGGGGTATGGTCCCATTGTTATTACTCTGCCTTAATCCTCGCTGGAACGTCACCTGCAGATGTTGGACAAAGAGGGTTGGATTTAACATGCAGTCTTGCACAGTTGAATACACCAGTCACCATTGTTTCCTAGGTTCACAATTGCAGAAAGGCCACTTGAACAAGGAGACAACAAATCTGTGTTAAACTGAAATGCATTCAATGGGCAACATTACATCAAATTTCTACATGTACTGAAATGGCATGGGTAAAAGTTACACTCCATAAAATAATTAATATAAAATAAGTGACTGCAGGATTATCACTTGTGCCAGTCCCCAGGCATTCAGGCTGAAATCCACAGCTCAGGTGTAATGGTTTTGTTAATTAAGTGCAAAACCTTTTTAGTCCAATTTCCCCTGAGCTCAAAGCTAATTCTATCGCTTTAACTGGTCTCCAT
The DNA here is from genome assembly GCF_964213995.1 of Mustelus asterias. Classification (NCBI taxonomy): domain Eukaryota; kingdom Metazoa; phylum Chordata; class Chondrichthyes; order Carcharhiniformes; family Triakidae; genus Mustelus; species Mustelus asterias. The sequence goes on along the minus strand of NC_135803.1, from coordinate 145,737,506 downwards.
CTGAGGATTGCAAGCTAGAAAGTGTTACCATTACTGTACACAAAAAAGACAGCAGACTACATCGTAGCAGGAATAGTATAACGTCCGAACAATCTGATTTACTAGTTTACAAATCCATACAAGGTTCTCTCTATGCACAGAGCACATGGAGCATTTTAAATGAAAAATACTCCTTTCTGTCCACAATATTCAAATGGGTAAATTGTTAAAAGGATGTCATCACTTTACTATAAGCTTGTGAATATATTGTCACCTTCCAAAACCATACCTATCTTTCTAGCAACTGTCTGAACCACTCTTGCTGCAGCCATAATGAAGGCCATCAATGACTATAACTGCAGTACATTATCTCTCCTCGACCTGTCTATTGTCTTTGACCATGCCATCATTCTCCAAGATCGCTCAGTTGCCCAGTTTAGTGGGACTGCCCTCAGCTGTTTCCACTCGTATCAATCGAGTCATAGTGTAAAAGGTAAAGTCTCCATAGTCCCAGATGGCCGGAGGCTGCTCTCCTCCGAGGGGGAGAGCTGACTGGTGGTGATTTAACCTGAAGGTCACCACAACTCAGGCGAGGGGCAAGGTTGAAAAGCCAAGGCCTTCATGAATAATCTCAGCCAGTACAGTAATTGAACCTGCGCTGTGGCATCGCTCTGCATCACTAACCAGCCGTCCAGCCAACTGAATTAAACCGACTGCCATAGTGTAGTGCCTTGATAAAATGGCACCCCACACCATTGCATCTGGAATTTCCCAAAGACCCAACCTTGGTCCTGTCCTATTGCACGATGCTCCACTTCTCCAGCTTCCACCCTAAACACGTTAAAGAAGCCCCTACGGACAAGCCCTCCGTATACACAGGATCTGCTCGGATGAGGAGGATCGCAACAGACACCTCCAGACGCTGAAAGATGCCCCCATAAGAACAGGATATAGCGCTCGACTCATTGATCAACAGTTCCAACGCGCCACAGCGAAAAACCGCACCGACCTCCTCAAAAGTCAAACACGGGACACGGTGGACAGAGTACCCTTCGGCGTCCAGTACTTCCCCGGAGCGGAGAAGCTACGGCATCTCCTCCGGAGCCTTCAACATGTCATTGATGAAGACGAACATCTCGCCAAGGCCATCCCCACACCCCCACTTCTTGCCTTCAAACAACCGCACAACCTCAAACAGACCATTGTCCGCAGCAAACTACCCAGCCTTCAGGAGAACAGTGACCACGACTCCACAGCAACCTCTGCAAGACGTGCCAGATCATCGACACAGATGCCATCATCTCACGTGAGAACACCATCCACCAGGTACACGGTACATACTCTTGCAACTCGGCCAACGTTGTCTACCTGATACGCTGCAAGAAAGGATGTCCCGAGGCATGGTACATTGGGGAAACTATGCAGACGCTGCGACAATGGATGAATGAACACCGCTCGACAATCACCAGGCAAGACTGTTCTCTTCCTGTTGGGGAGCACTTCAGTGGTCACGGGCATTCGGCCTCTGATATTTGGGTAAGCGTTCTCCAAGGCGGCCTTCGCGACACACGACGGCGCACAGTCGCTGAGCAGAAACTGATAGCCAAGTTCCGCACACACGAGGACGGCCTCAACCGGGATATTGGGTTCATGTCACACTATTTGTAACCCCCACAGTTTGCCTGGACCTGCAGAGTTTCACTGGCTTCACTGGCTGTCTTGTCTAGAGACAATACACATCTTTTTAGCCTGTCTTGATGCTCTCTCCATTCACGTTGTTTGTTTCTTAAAGACTTGATTAGCTGTAAGTATTCACATTCCAACCATTATTCATGTAAATTGAGTCTGTGTCTTTATATGCCCTGTTTGTGAACAGAATTCCCATTCACCTGAAGAAGGGGCTTGGAGCTCCGAAAGCTTGTGTGGCTTTTGCTACCAAATAAACCTGTTGGACTTTAACCTGGTGTTGTTCAACTTCTTACTATTGCACATCTGCAGGCTGCCCTTCAACAACACCTGACAATAGCAAATTCCACATGACTCCCAGCATTTCCTCAACACTACTTTTCCTGACCTCTGCGATGTTTGCGTTATCAACTTGCTTGGTTGATATCCAGTTTGGGATGAGCCTCAATTAAATAAAGCCTTCATCACCCCCCTCCCCTTGCCAGTCACTGTCCCAGGCTGAACCAGACTATTCACAAGCTTGGCATTTATTTGACATTGTGATGATGAGGGTATATGTTGGGCTCAAAGACTGCTTACAGTCTTCTCCAGAATTGGTCAGCTCCTACCATGTCTCAGCCTATCTGCTGCTGAAACCCTCAACCATGCTTTTACCACCCTTAGACATGTCCATTCTGAAACTCTCCAGGCCTGTCTCCATCTGACACTCTCTAGAAAATTAAGTTCCTCCGGAACTCTGCTGTCCATATCCTAACCTGCATAATCCTGCTCAACCCTGTACTTGCTGGCTTACAATGGTACGCAACCCAAACTTAAAACTCTCATCCTCAAGAAGCCCCCTAAAATCTCTCTTTGACCAAGGTAGTCACTCGTCCTAATGCTTCCTCATTTGGGTGAATGTCAATTTGCATCTGACTACATTCCTGTGAAATGACTTTGGACAATTTTCTACATTTAAAGGTAGCATAGAGTCTGCAGGTTATTGAATATTATTCTAGACTTTTGTCAAAAACACAGCCAGATGTTTACATTTTACTGATCACTAGAGACCAAAAGAGAGAATTGGTTATGTTTGAATTCTTAAGACTCCTATATTTTGCACTGCATACTCTAATAAAGATGGCATTTATTTCAATTCCTACCCTCACGCATGCCCACCACATACTGACTAATCTGATCCTGTTGCAATGTTTTACAAATCTGATCCATTTTTTCACTAAATCACACGGGTGTCAATCCAACATGTAGCTGACAATCAAGCCCCAGAATAAAGAGGGAACATAAAGATACTTTTCATTATCCTAGATGTTCCAGGAAATGACATCAAGCCCACCTCTAGTGTGTTCTACATTTTATATTCTATTCATATGCAAGATCATTCCATGCCTCCTCCAACAAGACTGTAGGAGTCCTGAGGAATAGAATAGTGTATCCATCCACTATAAATTCCAAAGTAACTTGAATGTGGAGGTTCTAGCCCAGATTGAGAATAGAAGCTGAGCTGGTTCAGTGCATCACACATGAGTAATGATGCAATTTCACATCACAAGAAAAGCACACTGATGTGCTGAACTTGCAGGGGCATTCAGCCTGTCAAAGCCAGATTGAAGTGTCAGCTGGTGATTTAAGGATGCACGGAAAGTTAATCTGTTATTCCTGTCATGTGACTCGAGATTCATTTCTATATGAGATTCAGGGTGGTCATGTTTCAAGAGTTCTTGGACAGCAATGAGATTACTGGTCTTGATGATAGGAAAGAAAAGCATACAATTGAGCAAAGCAACAGTGATCGACAATGTAGAAGCACAAAAAAAATCAAGTGAATACAAGCAGAAAGAGGCTACATGTCTGAAATAGTGTGCTCCATTTTTAACACAGAAGGCTGCAATAATGAATATAAGACACCTGGCAGAAGTCACGTGCTTTTATCAATTGTTAAAACTGTGTAAAACAGAAAAAAACCTACTGGAAAGGCCCACCTTTACACACTGAAGTCCGAAACAAGACAAGGACGAAGGTTTGAGTTCTGACATTATTAAAAGATGAAAGTTCATTAAAATTTAGTCGACAACAGCCTTATTTTTTTTTTAAAAACAGCAGCAATTGGAAAAAGTACTCCTTAATATAAAAGTTTTCAGCATCTGCTGGGCCTTATTTAAAAGAAAAATGGCTCCCAATTCCTCTCCAATGAACCTAGATTCCTGCATTCAGGAATTCCAGCATTTTTCAAGGAAGGCACAATAAAGTTTCCATCTGGAAAATCAGCCCGCAGCTCCTTTTTGGGGCACATTACTAATTTTTATCATCAGCATTACCCACATTCACAAATTTATCAAAATAAAGTCATTTTTGAGTATTTGAATATTTCAAATTTGTCAACGCCAGTTGCCAAGATACAGGTGAAAAGATCAACTTGCGGCAGTAACTCAACCATCACCCTCTCAAGAGCAATTAGGCATGGGCAATAAATGCTGGCCTAGCCAGCGACACTTACATCCCATAGAAGAAAAAAAATCAGTACAACTTGATATGAAATAAAGGTAGGAAGTTAATATGGTTTTCAACTGAAACTTTAAATGCATGTTTCTTCTAGATTTGACATTGATTTAAATTAACTTGCATGCGTGCTCCTGATAAATACTATTTTGACTTCCTTTCTATAAACAAAAGCAGCCTGACCTCAGAAACACAGCTTTGTAATTTCCTTCACTGAACACATTTGATTCAAGATGAGAAAATAAACCTGAAAAGCACAAATTGCATTTATCCTGTAAACTCGTAAAGCTGGCATATTTGGACTGCCCTCCTTTGTATAAAATAATATACGTCTCCACACTCTATTGCCCATAACTGAACATTATTCCACCTTCTTTCCTGAGGCCTCAATGCTTGGTTGCCCGTTCCTCTAAAACCTTACCCAAGTGGCTATTTTTCCCCACTTCAAAACCTTACAATGAAAGCCGACAGGCAATTGAACTGCTGGGCACATCATTGCCAAGTCTGTCCTCATCCTGTGTCCAGATACACGCAGTTATCCCATGCGGTTTGTTGGAAATCAGAAGCACAAGCTTTGGCCTATTTTTAGCACCAAGCCAGAGGTACAGAGATCAACTGCTCCCTGTGGAGATCACCAGCAAGCAGATCAAATCTGAAACCTTCCTGGTCTGCATAGACCAGTTACTGGTATTCGCTCGAGTAACTCACTGTCATCCCATTAGTGGGGATTTTTTTTTCTTTAAAATAAATGCTAGGTTGCAAACAACAAAGTTCCCTGCAGTTCCCAGAAAAGATTCTCTGGTCACAAACACAACAGGAATCTGTACTGCTAAGCAGTTTTGTAGAATGGTCACAGATGTGGTCACAAATGGCCATTTCAAAGGCAGATGCCACCCAAAGACTTCCAACTCCAAGAATCAATAGCTAAATTCACAATGATTCTCAATAAGCTCTGAACATTGACGCCTCTGATGTTTCATCAACGTTCAAAACAGATATTTAGCACTACTTGACATATGGAGCTGCTCATATCAACTCAGGTCAGTTCCCAGTCTTATGTAGACATCCAGCTCCACACCAAGCCTTGCCTCAATGACCGCCACCTTGATGTTCAACCATTAGCTGATATGGGTGAGTCAGGATTTTGCTTAGCATAGCACTGAAAGACTCAAGTTAACTTTTCAAACTTTTGCTGTGCACTTCAAGTCACAGATACCGAGTTAAATCCTACTTCCATGCCCCCCCCCAAACTGCATCCCACCACTAACATCCCACATTGACTGAATCTATTAAATGCAAGCTGACCTTCAAACCTGCCCAGAAAAATACTTCTATTTGTTAACTGCAGTAAACCTACATCCTCCTCTGTGAATCATCCACATATTAGTCATGTCAAAATCTCCCTAACCTCACACACAAACTTTAATTCATTCAGAAATCTATAGATCATATGGCATCCAGAACAAAGTCCATGCACTCATCACCTCTATTAGTTTCCTGTCTCCAACATAATTTCAAAATCCTCCAAACACCTCTCAGAAACTACTCCATTCTATGCTGCAAGTACCTCCCTGAACTTACTCTCTGTCATACTAAGAGATTCCCCATTCCCTGCTCCAGCAGGGGCGGCACGGTAGCACAGTGGTTAGCACTGCTGCCTCACAGCACTAGGGACCCGGGTTCGATTCCCGGCTTGGGTCACTGTGTGTGGAGTTTGCACATTCTCCTCGTGTCTGTGTGGGTTTCCCCCGGGTGCTCTGGTTTCCTCCACAGTCCAAAGATGTGTTGGTTAGGTGCATTGGCCATACTAAATTCTCCCTCAGTGTACCTGAACAGGTGCCAGAGTGTGGCGACTAGGGGATTTTCACAGTGACTTCATTGCAATGTAAATGTCAGCCTATTTGTGACTAATAAATAAACTCTAACAGTAAGGGGGGGGTGGCTTCCAGCTTTAATTTTATCCATGCAAACTCGCTTGCAACATCTCATTACCAAACGCATTAAAATCTCTTCATCGTTCGTCATCTCCTAAACTTCCTGTGTCACTACTGAAATAAATGGGAGAAATTTAGCTACCTAAAATACGCTGGATAAAATGTCACTGAATGGTCACATTCTGTCCCACAAATCTTTGTGTTTCTGTCAGCTCCCTCGTGTTAGCAACCTCAAATTATTCTTTCCAATATTTAATCTGAGAAAACACTGGAGATAAAATGGAATCTCAGTTGAGAACCAGGAGATCACATCTGCTGCTCAGTTACATAACTATTCATAATCACAGCCAGTCTTATAAATGCGCACAAACACAGAAGTCAACCTCAATGTCATATAAAGTCATGATTTATATCAGATACAAAAATTACTCCTGTGAACTGCAGCAGCTGGCTGACATAATGCATGCCTACCTCACTTGAAATATTTAAGTAATTTATGAAACCTACTCTGACCTCAAATTTCACGGAGAACCGCACTTAGCCTCTTGTGTTCCCCCTCTGCAATCTCCTGACAAAGTTGGGAGCAAAAGTAGTCTCAGAATTTTTTTTCCAGAGAATGAAACAAATTTCTGAACTGCACAACAAACCTCTCTCCAAAGTGGTGAGCTGTCAAACAGTATGTAGGATTTTGTTGCCTGCTGGGAGTACAAGGATTTGACACGATGACTGCTCCTACTGCTGCGAGTTCACCCTACTGACAATAAAAGCCAATTTCTTCTTCCCTCCATTGTTTGAAGTATTGTGAAAAATAGTATCACCAGCTAAAAAAAAAATCAGACATAATGGAGAAGCGAGGAACAAAAATGAATAGAATCAGACTCTTACAGCACAGGATGTCATTTGGCTTATTATGCCAGTAATTTGCCCAATTAATACCAGCAACCTCCTCTTCACCTAGAAGCTTGCAAATTTTTCATTTTCAAGTAAATTTTCAATTTCCTTTAAAAGTTGTTATTGAATCGGTTTCCACCAGACTTTTTAGGCAATGCAATCATAATTAGATCACAGTTCTGATGAAGGTTCATCCTGACTCGAAACGTTAGCTCTGTTCTCCCTCCATAGATGCCGTCAGACCTGCTGAGATGTCCCAGCATTTTCAGTTTTTGTTTCACAATAGATCACAAATTGCTACATTAAAAAATGGTCAACTCCTCCGGTCCTTTTATAAACTTAAATTGTATGAACCCTGGTTATCAGGGTTCCTGTCAAAACCCTCCTGTCAATCAATACAGCTTCTTCCATCAAAACATTTACTAATTTTTAAACAATTCTATTAATTTCTCCTTCACCTGTTCTATTCTAAGGAGAGCAGTCCCAGCTTGCCTTGCTGGCACATAACTGAAGTCCCTCATCCCATTTCTGTAAATCAGCTCTGCACATAATCCAAGGCCTTCCTAAATCCTTCCTAAATATGGTGTCCAGACTGGAGGTTGAAACAATGATCTGTAGAGGTCTGGGTAACTTTCTTGTTTTTGCACTCTATGCTTCTAATTATAAAGCCAAGAATCCTGTATGTTTCTTCACAACTGTTTCAACTCATTTCCCTCACTAATTACTTAATTAACATCTATTCATAATAGAACAAATAGCTGTTGGTTAACACCCTCCCCACAACCAATGAGAATATTTGAAAGGGAAAACTAAATCTAGCACAAGCAATATTTATGTCCATAAAGTATCCTTCAGAGAGCAAATCCTCCCACTTTGCTCCAAAGAAATTCAGTGGCCACTAAATAGCTTTGGGTCCCTCGTGTACAAAGATTTTATTTTGCTGGATATAAACAAAACATTGCAATGGTAGAACCATTCAAATGGACACCTGCAGACAGAGACTTTTTACACAGTAATGCAGTTCGAAAATCACTTGCATAAAACAGGAGCAAGAGGATAAGATGCAGAAACTGAGGAGTGCAACTTCAGAGATACTACATTGAAGCAAAATCAAAAGCTGTCTGGGAACAGGTCACTCACTCGCTCAGAAATCCGCTCACCTGTAGAGATCCAGGGTGTGAAAATTACTCATTACTTTTGCAATATAGAAGGTTTGTTATTTTGCCGAAGAGAAAAGGAGTGCATTTATGTTCCATTTTGTCGCAATGCAAGAAATTACATCTATTTATCCCGCTCCCCTCCCATTTGCTGCAGGCAGTTATGAAGATGCATCATTCCAAAGCAGATTTGATTACATTTTAATGGAAAACGTCCATTGTGATCATTGGGGCTCATAATATTCTATGGAACAATGTAATGTTGTTATTAAAAGCAAAAACAAACATATTTGTGAAATGCTGAGTGATGCAATAGGTTTTTAAAAAAAATCAGTGGCAAGGCACTTTAGAAACAGATCATGGGATACAGCTAAATCAGAGATTACCCTTGGCCGCTGGTGATATGGTGGCATGGTTTATCCTTCCCATTCCCAGAGCTGTAAAGTCTTGTGTGCACATTGCTTACATGTTACAGTCACAGTTGGTCTTATAATTGGATCGAAGGATCCCAGAACGGAACCCTGGCTCAAACGACTGTAACTTTTACGTTTATTTTTAAAAAATCAAACGTGGATATACATAGGTTTTAAGATCAACAGGGATGACAAGTACATTTGAAGCTACAATAGTCTTCTTACCACACAAAGTCCTTTTTTAAACCAGACAGATTGACTGTGGTCAAACACACAGTCCGCTCTGAACCCAAGTTGGCCGTTTTCTCCTCAGAATCCACACCCTCACTCCCTGATGATTGTCAGATAAGAGTTTCCAATCTCCACTCCCAAAAGCAGGCCTTACAACCGTCTCTCATAATAAAGCTTTCCATTGGCAGGTTATATTCCAAAATCCAGTGCAAGTTTTACAATTGACTCTTTTACTAAGCTTCCTCTCCACCTTTAACAGTGGATTCACCTCAAGATTTTGCACCAACCTTTTTAGGATTTTTGTCTTGACTGACTTCCACTGTTACACAAATTCTGATATCCAGCCAATACATTCTTCCCAATTATTTTAAAATTTGTTTCATAGATTGCAGTAAGACATTCCAAACTTTAGAAACCATTCTCTAGCTTCTCACCAGTTAAAGTCTTCTCAGCTTTATCTGTGTATCCTGTTTTATTTCCAGAACCAACTGTCCTTTTGTTCCTTGGAGCTTGCTTTCTTGCACATTATTCCATTGTACAGCTTTTCCTGCTTCGAGCAAAGCTGAGAAATGTTCCCCCTCTGGCTTTCTATCTGTTATTGTTCTGGTTTTCAATTTTTTTAAAAAACAAAGAACAAAGGAAAGCATTTTTTTCATCCTTACAAGGCCCCAATTGCGAAACAATGCCTGTATACCTCTGCTGACCTATTGATGTTTCACACCATAGCTCTCTTTAAGCACAATAGAGTCACAGCTGAACTTAACCAACCCCCACACATACAAACACCTTCGTCCAGCATGAATCTAACTACAGGTTCCTTCCAGGCACAGAAGCACTCAATTAAACTCACCTTAAACTGTACGTTATTTCACAGATGTGGTCAGACCTGCTGAGATTTTCCAACATTTTTTGTTTTGTTTCAGATTTCAGCATCTGCAATAATTTGTTTTTACTTTATTTCTATGGTTTGCTGATACAAATATCAATCCCTTAAAACGACATTTACCTTCCTAACATACAGAACACTTTGGACCTATAAACAATGGGTTGTAACTTCTGGGCTCCTCTGTCGGTTATGGTGGGAGTTACCCAAATATGTCCTGGGGGAATCCCTCTTGGAGCTTACCAGGTAAATGTTTGCATGGCAATTGCCCAGAAGTGCAAACTTCCTCTGGCAAATTGCCCTGCACTGGGAACAATCCAAAAATGTGATTTAAATTGCAGACTTTGGATGATTCCAGTCGTGTTACACAAATAGTTACCCAAAGTTAGAAGAATCTTGCAACATCTGGGTAACTGTGAAAGACAGTAAGAAGTTTAACAACACCAGGTTAAAGTCCAACAGGTTTATTTGGTAGCAAAAGCCACACAAGCTTTCGAGGCTCTGAGCCCCTTCTTCAGGTGAGTGGGAATTCTGTTCACAAACAGAACTTGTGAACAGAATTCCCACTCACCTGAAGAAGGGGCTCAGAGCCTCGAAAGCTTGTGTGGCTTTTGCTACCAAATAAACCTGTTGGACTTTAACCTGGTGTTGTTAAACTTCTTACTGTGTTTACCCCAGTCCAACGCCGGCATCTCCACATCATAACTGTGAAAGATCCAGACAGACACCACCTCCAACCCCCCACTCCCCAAGATCAGCCATGATTGCACTGAATGGTGGAACTGGCTCACTGTGCCATGTGGTGTATGTTCCTGCTCCCATTTCTTATGTTCTTACCAGTACTTGCACAAAATGTTTTACAACATTTAGTTCTGAGATCAGTGAGCAGGGGTTGGAAACATAAGCTGTCAGAAGGATTCAAAAGGTGCACAATTTTCAAGCCGAACCTTTATTTGAAGCACATGCTGTGTGCGATCTAAAATGGCTTTCATCTGTAAATGCAGAGAAATGCAATCAAAGTGCAGTGTCTTCAATGAAAACAGGTGAGCAGAGGTTACAGGAGGGCAGACTGAGGATTGTACAATATTGCCAACTGTCACTGCATGATACGAACAAGGGCCAAAAACACCAGATCCTCTCCACAATGCTGCCCCTGCAAGCCCCAGTATAAAGCAGATTGCGAGAAGCACGTCATAAATTGGATACATTTCCTGACCTTTCCACCGAGTGCACCGTGGGCAATGCGTGTTATATTAGAGGCACAGTTACATAATTTTACCAAATTGCTGAAACATCTGTTTTCAATTGTTTCCAGTGCACAATGGAATTGAAATTTCCTGGAGATCAACATTTTCACTCAAAAGGCAGTTCCAGCTCAAATGTGGAGCAGCCTTGACTGCCAGGGTGATTAACTACCAATAACTGGCTGGAGGCTGAGCTACCATTTTCATGCAAAATGGTGCAGAAATGTGCAACTGCCTCCCTAAAAGACCATGAGGCCATGACACCATGGCAATTGGAACTTTCAAAGTAGAGATGGACAGGTTTTTTGTTAGCTGCAAATATCAAGGAAAGATGGGAAAATGTTGTTAACATACAGATCAGCCAGGATCTGGTAGAATGAGGGGCTAAATGGCCCACTCTGTTCCCAACGTTTTTACCATTTACAGCTCCTCCAATGTTCACAGAAGTGGCAAGTAAATCAACCAAATCCCCATAGTTAAGTTTAAAGTTTATTTATTAGTGTCACAAGTAGACTTACATTAACATTGCAATGAAGTTACTGTGAAAATATCCTAGTCGCCATACTCCAGCACCTGTTTGGGTACACTGAGGAAGAATTTAGCATGGTCAATGCGCCTAACCAACATGTCTTTTGGAAGAACAAACAGGGCGAGATTTCACCCCAGCTACTCATATGCCCTCCCAATATTGGTAGAGATCCGGGAGCAGATTCTGCTTTCTGTGGGATAACATAGACAAAAGAAAACCCTTTACAGAAAGGATGCACTTGGTCTCTGGCTCTGCCAATGGCAGATCAAATATTTTCTTTGACGTTTACGAGGCAATGAGAGAAAATAGTGAGATTTATTTTACTTATACATCTCTCAACCAGCACAACTTAGAACCGAAATAATGCAAGGAGTGTGTTTGGTTTAAGACAGTGTGTTAACCAAGTTAAGACAAATTGAATCAAGTTCAGGATACCATCACTACATATATTTGGCAATTCACGTTATGTAGATTAGTTTCTAATCCTTCCTTGAAAAAAATTTACAAGGGCCAACACTATTGGCATTATATTTTCACTACCTCATTCTCTAACAAGCATCAATCCCTAAACTCCACAGATTAAAGTTGAATGGCTTTTGCGATTTATACTGAAGGCATTTAATCAAAGCAAACCACTGAAGCATGACCAATGCAGAAGATCACATGGTTTTCTACACGAGACATGACCAACACCACAAGAGTTATGGAGTTTGGGGTGGATGAGGAAAGCTAGCCACTTTAAATGATTGGGGAACAGAAACCAGGAAGTGCAATACTGCATTCAGAAACAAAGTAATAAATGGTAACACCACCTTTTATTTCCTCCCCTCGATACAAGGCCATTGACTCAACGTTCAGGTTTTTAAAAATAATTTCTGTGTTCTTCAGTGCCCTTCTACAGCAATTGTAAAGTTCCTGACATCTGCAGCAATTACCATGTCTCCAAAGAAATCATTAACGCTGAGTTCATGCTGCAATCTATTTGTATCTGAAGCTGATATCATTGGCAGTTGTTTGAACACAGTTGAGATAACAACCTTGAGCTGACTCCATCCCACATGAAAATATCAGCTGTTTGATAATGTGTAACAGTTTGATAATGGGTAACATCTTTACCGGATGACAGGTGCTCCCTACACCTTTTCGGATGGGATAGTTTTGAATGATTCACCAGCATCTGACTAGTACGGTGAGAATGTCAACCCAAGGAAGCAGTAGCTCCCTGGAGGGTTCTCCCAGTTCACAAAATGACTTCCAATTTTTGCAATACTGAGGGGTCATTAGTACCAACTTTCAAAAAGGAACCAGGTATAAACTTAAGGAGGGCACCAAAAAAGAGCAGGGGAGTGGAACTAATTGGACAAACTCTTTGCAGAGAGCAGGCCTGGGTACAATGGGCCAAATACCCCCCCTTCTGTGCATTATGATTCTATAATTAGCTTGTATATCATGCAATCTGAACTGAACGTTCACTTAATTATACTGACCCCAAGTGTGACTTGCTGCTTACCTGTTCTTTGACACATTTCATATCTACTATGATAACAGTTACTAATGTGGCAGAAAGAGTTTTATGTTGTGTTGTTGATACCAAAAATATTATGGGTTTGTTTCTTCTGACTTCTCAGGTAGAGAATATTCTGACAACAAAGAAGTTGAAACAAGTGTGTAATTCAATGTAACGAACGCCCTAATAAATCTCAGTCACGTAAACTCATGATTTTACACTTAAGTTTAAGTTTTAAGTTTATTTATTAACACTGCAATGAAGCTATTGTGAAAATCCCCTCATTGCCACACTCCGGCACCTATTCGGGTACACTGAGGGAGAATTCAGCAACTTCACTCTCTGCAGCATTACAAAAGATTGATCACAGCAGCCAGAAATTAACACTTTCCAAAGCTCAACAGGCCATCAAGCGATTTTATTTTACAGCAAATAGCATTAAAGGAAATACCAGTTTTGCTATTGATACTCAAAACAGCATTAAACAGCTAAAAAGACAAGATGAAATACTTGTACAGAAACGTCCATGTAATTTTCAAACCTTATTTCATCAAATATTACATGTGATAGAGATTTGTGCACATTGGGCAATACAGATACAGAGAAAGTTTCCATAATTTCAGTCTTTTTAAACAATGTCATCTTGTTCTGCAGTTCAGGCACACGTTCACATACAATTGTACAAGCAAAAGATTTTTTATTCTCTGGGTGTCAGTGGTGAGGCCAGCAGGTGTTTCCCATCCCTAATTGCCCTTGAACAGAGTGGCTTGCTAGGCCATTTCAGAGTTAAGAGTCAACCACATTGCTGAGAATCTGGAGACATGTAGGCCAGATCAGGCGAGGACGGCAGATTTTTATGGTTAATCCAGACGCCCAGGGGACATGGGTACAAATCACATTACAGCAGCTGATGGAATTTCAATTCAGTTAATTAAAAACCTGGAATTGAAAGCTAGCCTCAGTAACAGTGACTATGAAAATATCATTATTGTAAAAGCCCATCTGGCTTACTAATGCCCTTTTGGGCCAGTGCAGAAAAAGGCCATCCGACCCATCGAGTCTGCACCGACTCGCTGAAGGAGCATCCCACCCAGGCCCTCTCCTCCGTGCTATGCCCATAACACCATGCATTTACCATGGCCAATCCACCTAACCTGCACATCTTTAGACTGTGGAAGGAAACCAGAACACCCGGAGGAAACCCAGGCAGATACAGGGAGAATGCGCAAACTGCACACTGACAGACAGTCACCCAAAGGCCGGAATCGAACCCAAGTCCCTGGCACTGTGAGGCAGCAGTGCTAACCACTATGCCGCCCTTGCCTAGTGATATTAACACTGCATCATCATTATGGTAGAATGCTACATTGTATAGAAATCATGTCAGGCAAATTGGAGCACACAAGTCAAAGATTCAGATGATTTCAAATTCTTACAACTTGCATCAATATAGCAGCACCTTTAATCTAGACAATATCTCGAGGCACTTCAGAGGTGCAACTGCAACAGGGAATGAGACTTTGCATTTTGGTAGAACTAACGTAGGGGGGAGCTATACGATAAATGGCAGAACCATAAAGGGTGTAGATACGCAGAGGGACCTGGGTGTGCAAGTCCACAGATCCTTGAAGGTGAAGTCACAGGTGGAGAAAGTAGTGAATAAGACATATGGCATGCTTGGCTTTATAAGACGGGGCATAGAGTATAAAAGTTGGGGTCTGATGTTGCAGTTGTATAGAACGTTGGTTCGGCCGCATTTGGAATACTGCGACCAGTTCTGGTCGCCACACTACCAGAAGCTCATGGAGGCTTTGGAGAGAGTGCAGAGGAGGTTTACCAGGATGTTGCCTGGTATGGAGGGGCTTAGCTATGAGGAGAGATCGGGTAAACTGGGGTTGTTCTCACTGGAAAGACGGAGGATGAGGGGTGACCTAATAGAGGTGTATAAAATTATGAAAGGCATAGATAGGGTGAACAGTGGGAAGCTTTTTCCCAGGTCGGTGGTTACGTTCACGAGGGGTCATAGGTTGAGGGGGGGGGGGGGAGTTTAACACGGATATCAGAAGGACGTATTTTACACAGAGGGTGGTGGGGGCCTGGAATGCGCTGCCGGGCAAGGTGGTGGAGGCGGACACACTGGGAACGTTTAAGACTTATCTAGATAGCCACATGAACGGAGTGGGAATGGAGGGATACAAAAGAATGATCTAATTTGGACCAGGGAGTGGCGCGGGCTTGGAGGGCCTGTTTCCTGTGCTGTATTGTTCTTTGTTCTTTGTACTGATTGCCAAAAGCTTGGACAAAGAAATGGGCATTATGGGTGATTTTAAAAAGGGGAAGGCGGAGTTGAACTGGTTTTGAGGGGGTGAATTCCAGGGCCTAGATTACAAACAAGTAGAGGCTGTATCATAATGTTGCTGCAAAGGGAGGAAGGGAGGCCAAAGTTAAAGGAACTGGTGGGGGTCCTAGAGGCGACAGAGATTGGGCGAGTGATGAAAGGATTTAAAAATGAGGAAAATTTTAAGTCAAAATTGTTTCAGTACCAGGAGATAGCGCAAGGCAGTAAAGACAGAGGTGATAGGATATGGTAAAGTTTCTCATGTAAACAGATTGAATAATCAGCAGTTTCCTTCTCCAATCCTCCATTTGCATTGTTAAAACAGAGACGATAACAGAGCTTTGGCACAGTGAACTGAACAAACAGCAGAAACCAATTATCCAAGCTGATAAACGAACCAAAGAAACACAACATGACAACAACTAAGCAGATTTCTTCTTCCAGGGTGAAGCAGCGCGTTGCTGCTTCGATGCACCATGAGGACAAAGGTTTGACCTTGTGATTTATTTTCCTGTTTCTCAACTGTTGTGGCCAAGATTAACAAGTAGTGTTGGAAACAGTTGAACATTTAGCGACCAGAAAATACAATGGGATGCAGT